>NC_051160.1:163882649-164022648 GCF_013339745.2 Dermacentor silvarum
CTCCGGTGTGCGTTCGCTCTCCGTGAAGGCACGCGTCCCCCGCGCGCTTTTACTCGCACATATGGCGCGCAGCGACGATTTTATCGCCCTTGGATTCATGTTCCACATCTTATGCTCCTCCTCCGCATCACCCTCATTGATCTCTCCCATAGGTGGGCGCACCTTGTTGAGAAGCGTGCTCGCCACCGCCCTTGTCGGCAAGATTTTCCCGCAGAAGCCGCATTATAACCGGTATTTCGGCTCACACGGCTGCACTGTAAGTGGTATGCATATACATGGAGTGCTATGGGAAAATTAACGGGATGCAAAGACCGTACTATATCCGGTCCTGCACTATAAGCGGTTATGTTATAAGTGGTCTATACTGTATTATGGTATCGAAAAAGTCGCAGTTTTGCCCTAAAGGCAAAGCATCGATTGCGATAGCAAATTATTAGACTGCTACATGTAGCAGTTTTATTGGCTGTATGGACATGTAAACATTCGCTTACTAGGTGAATTAACAACCATGGCATCATGCGTGCAGGCAAACATGAACACATCACACTCGGTGATTACAGACAATCGCTGTCAAAACTCTGACATGAGGAAGAGCAGGAGCAGCAGCGAAGGAATTGCCCTTCCTGCTGCCTCTGGCTTCAAAGCGAACTAAGCGCTGCAAACACAGCGCACACAAAGCCATCAGCCCTTTGCCATACCTGCCAACCTCAAGACTGTCCAATGCGTTAACTCGCGACCGGGGGAAGGGGGGGGGGCACAGGAATTCTGCCGAGGAGTACGACTTCAAACACACTTGGAAAACTGATAGAGTCTAGTACTGAGGAGGCTTCGAGCACGCCATTACACTTCGCAGCCGCTACGGCTACGAAACACCGGAGTGCCGGAGTCGTGCTGCACCCGATGCAGCAGCACATCGAAAAAAAAAAACAAAAAAGCGAGGCCCACAAAACGGGTCATACTCGCAAAAATAGCCTAGCGAAGGTGACAGGCGAGACGACAAGCCACAGCCTCCAATACAGAAACTATGCCTGCCGCATCGACCCGAAATCGCCGTCGTCTCTGGGGATGCCACTTACGTACAGGTAGGCCTCTATGTTGAGAGTAACGACAACCAGTAACGTCTGGCCGTCGTCAGGTCGTCCAACGACCCGATGACGAAAGCAACGTCACAGAGTGAAAAATGTCTTTACTCTGCAAACAATAAAGGTTACGGAGCACAACCCCATCTCTAAGCGCCCCTATGTAAGTGGCGCCCCTGCCCACCAGCAACGGTGTGACTTTATTAGGAATTAAAAAAAATTTGCGAATATAACCACTTTTCCGTAAAAATTGAGCCCACATTCGTAAAATCGTAAGACGTGTCCAAATTCGTACACTTTACGGAAAATTCGGAAGAGTTGACAGGTATGACTCTGCCACCTCAAGCTCAGCAGTGGGCTTCTTCGATTTTCCACTTCTGGCTACCCGCGGGCTGCCAGAGCCAGCCAGAGCGCCTTCGTTTTTCTCGGGTTGCTCCGCCCACCACGTGACGCACTTTCACCGCACGTTTGTTTTACTCGGGCTGGAAGCTTCTGGCTACCCGCTGGCTGCCAGAACCAGCCCGGACAATTTTGGTCTGGCAGCTCTCTGGAAGTTCTCTGGCTAGCAGACGACAAAAAGAGGCAATGAGTGCTCGCTGCCATCTTTGTGGGGTTTGACGGATTGCAACGCGGGCGCTTGAGGACTTTTACTTTGCTCAGCCAACTGCCTTGCATCGAACGCTAGCGCGCGCCGCCGCAGCTGGCGTGCTTTTGGACTCGCGTACTTGTTGGAGCGATTCCCGATGCCGGCGCGGTGCGTGGATCACTGATTGCATTACTTCTAGCGTTATCTTACTATGATTCTGATGCACCGTCGTGCCTTGCGAGGCGGTGCCATACGAGCGGCGGCGAACCATTTGAAGCTTTCTTTTGTTAGTGTCCCGTGAATGCTTCTTCTCGGCCGTGAACAGTGCGCTGCACTCTCGATCGTGCTTGCATGGTATCTTCATCATGTTCCGCGCAAGTTGTTGAAGTTGTAGATGCTCATTCCCGCACATTGCGGTGCCTTTTCAGTTCATGTCTTTTTCTGGTGGTATCAGTTTTTACATTGCTCACGTATATGCAGCGATATGTCTTTTTTCTGCAGTTAGCGTAGGCATCGCAGCTAACCCATGTCCGCTCCGTCGTATCTTGGGTGGCAGCTCGAAACCAATGCATCGTAACTATATATATAGGCCGTTGACGTTAAAGAAATGTACTTGTTGAAATGAGTAATGAGCACACGTACATTAGCTTTATTATTGCTCTCATGATCATGATTTTTCGTGTGAAGCTTTTCGCGGGTTACAGGCAGCGTGCAATTTCATGCCCCAGCCCCAGCTCCATCAGCACAGGAGCAGAATTAAGAGGAGCACCATGAGCCGAAACAAACTTTCTGAAATCGAATTCAAGCATGTATGAAATTTTATGCATACAAGATGTACCCGATATCCTGCTTTTTCGTGTCTTGTCAAATGATGTCAAGCAGGCATCCTCGAGCGATGGCTTTAGTGATCACTTAGGTGCGATTTCACGTCTTGGAATCGGACGCGTCGCACGCCGTTTGTTGCGCTGTGCAAAGTGAACTGCACAGTGCGCGTCCTGTGCAGAGTCGCGCGAAATCTCATAAAAGTGATTGTATTCGAGAATGCAACTATATATTTCCAAGGTCGCAACGCAAAAATGGGCCGACTACGTCGGGGGCGCGCCGCCCACGCCGATCGCTGCCCATGCTGGTAACATGTTTACATTTCTCCCGTGGCCAGCGCTGTCCCGGCGTTCGATTTTGCGAACTTCGGGCAGCTCCGGGTTGTCTTGGGTTCCCAGCCCACGTGACTTCCTATCAGAACCGGAACTAGCTGGCTGCCGTCTGGCTGCCAGAACTACGAAAATCGAAGAAGCCCAGTGCAACACCACTGGGCTACCGCAGCAGGTAAACTGCAACTTTGTCTGAATGAATGCGATTTTGATTCTCGCATTCATGGTCAAGTTCATGCAATCAATTCCCTCCAGTAAAGCTATGTGCTACGTGTTATAAGCACACAACATTTTTGAACTGAGTGCTAGCACTACACACACAAAACGAGGACAGCCAAAACAAAGCAAACAAGAGGCACTACTCACTCGACTTCGTGGGTGATCTTGTTCACGTAGATGCAGTTGTTGTCAGCCTCCTGCTGGTAATCACAGTTGCGGCACTGCAGAACACACACAAACACATCTCATGTCAGAGCACAAATGCAACAAATTATCTTTTTTGACTGCACTGATAATCCGGAAAAAACGAAAAAAAAAAAAAAAAAACGAACAGGTTCGACGCCTATGTTTCCCAAAGCTGTGTTTAGTAAAGAACTAACGCTATTAAATGGACAATTTTATTTTTTGTTCACTAACTTTGTGAAACTCCACAGAAAAAAACAATTTCTTCAAATCGGAAGCCAGGATTTAAATAAGTTTCTTTCCTGAATAAGCATGTCTTATTAAACTTAATCAACTATTTCAATTGCAGAAAATGGTTCACTTTATTTTCTGGCAGGTCACTTTTGTCGAAAGTGCGAGTCACACCAGCAGTGATAACTAATAAATTGCTGGATTGAGTAAAGCTTTGGCATTGGTGTAGCTAAGTGTGGCACCTATGCAATGAATGAGGATAAATGCAATGTGATAAATATTAAGGAAGCAATGTTCAAAAACTAAGAAAAGTGAGAAAAATTGCCAATTTGAACCAAATTTTTTCGCAAAATGACCTGTCTCTGCAAAAATATTGCATCAATTCCTTTCTTCTAGTTTGTTGCACACATCTCTAGGTGAGGAATGGAGTGCAAAATTTCATATCAAAATGTACATTTTAAAGAAAGTTATAAAAGCTCCCATAGCATGAGGTGGAGAAAAATCGCATTTTGAGAAGGACGTAAACAAACCCTAAACCATGTGAAAGCTGTCAAAAACAACACACAGGCCTAAAATGCACCAGCTTCAGGAGATGCACTAGTCTCTCCTGTTGTTCATGTGGCCGCTGGGTGACAACATACAATGAAAAAAGTTCCAAAAGAACTTCTTCTTGGGCAAGTTGGTGCTGATATTTCCTAGGTGAACTTGTCTGTGGTGCGAAATGCATTTTGTGAAAAGGGGAGAGAAGAGAAGAGACAGTTGGCGCTTCACTGTCTCTTCTCTTCTGTCCCCTTTTCACAAAATGCATTTCGCGCCACAGACAAGTTCACCTAGGAAATGAAAAAAGTGTTTTGAATAATATTTAGACAGGGTGTCCAACTATCATGCATATCATAAGAAGCCAACAAACAATGACACCAAAGACAACATAGGGGAAATCACTTGTACTTACTAATTGAATTCAAGAAAATGATAAATTAATGTAAAATGAAAACGGATGAAAAAACTACTGTCCGCAGGTGGGGAACAAACCCAAGTCCTCGCATTACACGTGCGATGCTCTCACCATTGAGCTACCGCGGAGCCGTTTTCCCATCCACTTTCTGGTGTATTTATGTTTTACAACTAGAATTAACCCTGGGAGTGTTAGCCAGCACCACCACTCACAAACCTAGGGGCAGATGAGGAACATCCTTTCTGCTGCAGGCGTCACAAGCACGTGACAGCTGCGTGTTGGCTTCTTATGATATGATAATAAAAATCGGGCCCCTCGGTTCCCTTTCTTCTCGTTCATTACATAACAAGGGCTCGAATCTGGCAACATTGATGCCTTCAGGTACCATATGTGGGTTTATTGACCAGTTGCCATCACCCAAAAAGATCACGTGCTCGTGACACCTGCGGCAGAAAGGATGTTCATCCGCCCCTAGGTTTGTGAGTGGTGACGCTGGCTAACACTCCCAGGGTTAATTCCTAGTTGTAAAACATAAATACCCCAGAAAGTGGATGGGAAAATGGCTCCGCGGTAGCTCAATGGTGAGAGCACCGCACGCGTAATACAAAGAAGTGGGTTCGTTCCCCACCTGCGGACAGTTGTTTTTTCATCCGTTTTAATTTTCCATTAATTTATCATTTTCTTTAATTCAATTAGTAAGTACAAGTGATTTGTCCTATGTTGTCCTTGGTGTCATTGTTTGTTGGCTTCTTATGATATGCATGATAGTTGGACACCCTGTCTAAATATTATTCAAAACACTTTTTTCATTGTATGTTGTCACCCAGCGGCCACATGAACAACAGGAGAGACTAGTGCATCTCCTGAAGCTGGTGCATTTTAGGCCTGTGTGTTGTTTTTGACAGCTTTCACATGGTTTAAGGGTTTGTTTACGTCCTTCTCAAAATGCGATTTTTCTCCACCTCATGCTATGGGAGCTTTTATAACTTTCTTTAAAATGTACATTTTGATAAGAAATTTTGCACTCCATTCCTCACCAAGAGATGTGTGCAACAAACTAGAAGAAAGGAATTGATGCAATATTTTTGCAGAGACAGGTCATTTTGCGAAAAAATTTGGTTCTTTCTTCTCGTTCAACTATCATGCAGTAACATTTAAAAATATTGTTACAGGGATAACGTTTATTTAGGAAGTATTGCTATATACAAGGTTTGGACAAGCAGCGGCGACGGATGCAAGGCTGTCGCGCGCCTCTGGCTACTTCGTCGCCGTCGTCTTCGTCCGACCGACAGTAGCAGCCCCTTCACTGTCTCGTGGCACTAACCTCCCCCGCCCGGGGCGAGAGCGCCGACCCGGTGCTGGCTACGACGGACCAGAGGGGCCAGTTGCGTACGGCTTAAGTCTCGCAACATGCGCGATAGCAGAGGGCGGTGGCGTAGACGGCACTGGCGCGGTGACTGGCTCGATCTCATACGTAACGTCGGTGACTTGACGTAGCACCCTGTAAGGACCATCGTAGTGGGACAATAGCTTTTCGGAGAGACCGATGCGGCGGGACGGAGACCACAGTAGCACGAGAGCGCCTGGGGAGTAAGAAACGTCTCTGTGGCGACTATCATACAGGGCTTTCTGGGAAGCCTGAGACACTGTGAGCCGCTCACGATCTGGCGAGCTGTGTCGGCGCGCGCTATGGCGTCGCGAACGTACGTGGTGGGTGAACTGACAGGAAGAGGCAGAGAAGGTTCGCGTCCATACAGGACATAAAACGGGGAGTAGCCAGTGGTGTCATGTCGTGACGAGTTGTAGGCAAAAGTAACGTACGGCAAAGTAGAGTCCCAATCGTGGTGATCGGCGGAGACGTACATTTAAAGCATATCGGTCAGAGTTCGGTTCAGACGCTCTGCGAGTCCATTCGTTTGCGGGTGATAAGCAGTTGTGAGCTTGTGGTGGGTAGAGCAGGAACGAAGGATGTCATCGATGACGCGAGACAAAAAGTACCGGCCTTGATCGGTCAGAAGCTCTCGAGGAGCACCATGATGGAGGATGATGTCATGAAGGAGAAAGCCGGCGATATCCGTAGCGCAGCTGGTTGGGAGGGCAAAGGTAATGGCGTATCGCATCGCGTAGTCGGTCGCGACCCACTTGTTGCCTGATGTCGAGTTTGGAAAGGGGTCAAGAAGGTCGAGCCCAACACGAAAGAACAGTTCGGCGGGAATGTCTATAGGATGAAGCAGGCCGGCAGGTAACATAGCTGGCCTCTTGCGGCGCTGGCATTTGTCGCAGCTAGCGACATATTGTTGGACGGAGTGATAGAGACCAGGCCAGAAGAAACGGCGCCTGACGTGATCATAAGTGCAGGTGACACCAAGGTGACCAGCAGTGGGTTCATCGTGAAGCTGGCGAAGGACAGCTGACTGCAGATGGGCAGGCACAACAAGGAGGTGTTCAGGGCCCTCAGAATGCATATTATGGCAGTATAAGGTGCCGTCCTGAAGGAAGAACAAGTGGAGTGAAGGATCGGGTATGGAAGAGCTGAGCAATGATAGACCGTAAAGGGGGCCTAGTCGTGGCGTTGTTCGTCGTGTATATTAACGAGGCCTGAGATAGATTAGACACAGGCGTCGGTGTCTTGCTCGGTGACGTCAGGGGAATCCACGGGATGCCGTGATAGTCAGTCGGCATCTTGATGAAGCTGACCGGACTTGTGCACCACTGAAAACAAGTATTCTTGGAGGCGCAGAGCCCAACGACCAAGGCGGGTAGGGTCTTTGAGCGAAGAAAGCCAACAGAGGGCATGATGATCAGTTACGACGGTAAAGGTGCGGCCAAACAGCTAGGGACGAAATTTGGCGACAGCCCAGACAAGAGCAAGACACTCTCGTTCCGTGATGGAGTAATTCTTCTCTGGTGCAGACAGGAGGCGGCTAGCGTACGCAATCACAGTCGTGGCCACTCTGATGCTGAGCGAGGACGGCACCAATTCCATGGCCGCTGGCATCTGTGCGAAGTTCTGTCGGTGCAGTCGGATCAAAATGCGCTAAAATAGGAGAAGTCGTGAGGGCATCGATAAGCGCCGAAAAGGCAGCAGCTTGGGGTGAGTCCCATGTAAAAGCAACGTCTTTTTTGAGGAGCGAAGTAAAGGGACGCGCAATGTCAGTGAAATTACGAATAAAACGTCGGAAATAGGAGCACAATCCTACAAAACTGCGTACGTCTTTAGCCGAACAAGGTACAGGAAATGCTTCACGGCGTTAACTTTTTCAGGATTGGGCTGGACACCTGTCGCGTTGACGAGATGGCCAAGTACGGTTATTTAACGGCGTCCGAAACGGCATTTTGAGGCGTTGAGTTGGAGACCGGCATTGTGGAATAACTCGAGAATGGCGAAGAGGCGCTGAAGATGGCTGTCAAATGTTGGCGAAAAAACAATGACATCATCAAGGTAGCACAAGCAGGTTGACCATTTCAAGCCACGAAGAAGCGAATCCATCATGCGCTCGAATGTGGCCGGCGCATTGCAAAGACTGAAAAGGCATCACTTTAAAGTGATAGAGGCCATCGGGAGTTACGAATGCGGTTTTTTCGCGGTCCAGTGGGTCAACAGCAATCTGCCAATAACCTGAGCGAAGGTCAACAGACGAGAAATATTGGGCGCCGTGAAGACAGTCGAGTGCGTCGTCAATAGGAGGCAAGGGATAGACATCCTTTTTCGTGATCTTGTTGAGGTGTCGATAATCAACACAAAATCGCCAGGTGTTGTTCTTTTTCTTGACCAGCACAACAGGAGCGGCCCAAGGGCGGTTCGATGATGTTCTTGGCCAGCATTTTGTCAACTTTTTTTTGGATTATGGCACATTCCACAGCGGAAACACGATAAGGGCGCCGGTGAACCGGTTGAGCATCACCGGTGTGGATGGAGTGCTGAACAAATGTTGTCTGGCTTAAAGGGTGATTTTCGAGATCAAAGATATCGAGATCAAAGCAGTGGCGATGGATGCAAGGCTGTCGCGCGCCTCTGGCTACTTCGTCACCGTCGTCTTCGTCCGACTGACAGTAGCAGCCCCTTCACTGTCTCGTGCCAATATGCAAATGCCACGTAGCTGGACAGAACCAAGGTAATGCTGTTTGCTGTCGCTTGGAGATCATCATCATCATCAGCCTATATTTATGTCCACTGCAGGACGAAGGCCTTTCCCTGTGCTCTCCAATTACCCGTCTTGCGCTAGCTGATTCCAACTTGCGCCCGCAAATTTCTAAACTTAATCACCCCACTTAGTTTTCTGTCCTCGACTGCACTTCCCTTCTCTTGGTATCCATTCTGTAACTCTAATGGTCCACCGGTTATCCATCCTACGCATTACATGGCCTGCCCAGCTCCATTTCTTCTGCTTAATGTCAACTAGAATATTGGTTATCCCCATTTGTTCTCTGATCTACACTGCTCTCTTCCTCTCTTAATGTTAGGCTTAACATTTGTCATTCCATCGCTCTTTGTGCTGTCCTTAACTTGTTCTCGAGCTTCTTTGTTAACCTCCAAGTTTCTGCCCATATGTTAGCACCGGTGGTGGCGTGGAGCAGAGGTAGAACACCCGGCTTCTAATCTGAAGGTCGTAAGTTCGAATCCTCCACCAGTCCACTATATTTTGAGGCATAGAGGCTGACACCAGCAAAAAAACTTCTCAAATATTATAATTAGATGAAAAGTGTCAATGAGAAAATTGTAGAGCAACATGAGAAATTACCGATACAGCTTTCTGTTGCTCAATACGTGCTACATAAAAGTGTTGTTCCGAGCGTGAAAGAAGCCCGCGAATACACGCAAAGAGCCTCGAGTGGCCAGTCGCGCGGCAATTTTCGGCGACCCTTCTGATGGGTCGGGACAGAGCAATCGAATTCCCTCATCTAGTGATCTAGGAAAAATGACGACTTAAAAGCGGATCTTGGGGGCTGTGTGCAGCTCCAACATGCAATGTGCTCCCATATCTGTGGAGCCAGTTGTGAGTTGTAAATATTAAAATGAGCCCATTCATCATCTTAAGCCTCCAGATCTCTTCACCTCATCCACAAGGAACTCTCGACCATAGCCTCCTATATACTTTCTATGCCTACTCGAAGGCGGCTAAGCCACCGTCCGCTCTAGCTAGCCGGTTGATGCCGTTCCCCACGAGGTGGCGCCACCAGCCCTGGGTAGTGTGCGTGGAATTTGCCACATGCTTGTACGTCAAAACGTGTGTTGTGCTCCTGCGACGGGATATTTTTATTTGTTCTCGTGATGCCATGGCCTACTGTTGTGTTCAAAAGTGCAATTCGTATGGTAAACATAAGTTATACCCGTGCCACACGGGGAAATTAAAGTGCACCTTGAGCGAGTGCACTTCAGCGCGCTGAGCGTCACTTTGGCGGTGCGCTGCTACACGAGAAAGAAAAGTGTTCTTTCAAATTGATGTCCATGGCAACCGGGAGTCAGACGGGAAAGCATATATTTACCAATATAAAAATGTGTGCACAAAAACAGTTTATTATTGTTAGAAACAACATTTACAATCCACCTTTATAAGCGCCGGCAACGACGGCAACTTGACCAGCAACAGTCAAAACTACTCGATCAGCCAAACAACTGCGCAGTCATTATCCGGCGCGGTCGTGAACAGCCCAAGAGCGAGAGTTTTTTTGCTATTCTTGTTTTTTTTTTTGCGGTGTGGCACATTTTATTATCTTGTAACGTTAGCAATTTAAAACAATGTTATTAAAAATTACTCCCGACTCTTCTTTCAATATCACTTTATGTATCTTCTAAGCATTGCTAACGAGGCTACACACTTTGCCGCCGCGAAGTGAGTTTGCCGAACACACTCGCCGGCGAGTGCACTCTGCAGTGAGTGTCACTAAGCGTTCCCGTGTGGCAGCCTGCGAATGACACTAGCCGCCAAGTGCACTCGCTCAAAGTGCACTTTACTTTGCCCGTGTGGCACGGGTATTACCTGGCATGTTGTTTCACGAGATTCCTAGCGATAGTGAAGCGAGAGCAGCTTGGTTGAAAGCCATCGCTAGGAAAGACTGGACGCCTAATACGACATCACATTACTCGGTTGTGTGTAGCTATCATTTTCTACCCACGGACTACAAAGAAGGATGTAAAACTAGGAAGCTCATGAGGGGAGCAACTCCCAGCGTTCTTGATGACTACCCCGAGTACATGCAACCGAAGCCTGAGAAATCTCGGGGCGATGCGGTTGTGAGAAAACGGTCGGTCGCTGTTGACATCGCTGCTGCACGGCGTCTCAAGAAACGTACATCAACCAGCCTTTTTATAATTGTATCATAACCACGATATGATTATGAAGCATGTTGCAGTGTGGGACTTCGGATTAACATTGACCACCTGTGGTTCTTTAACATGCAACTAAATCTAGGTAGCAAAAATGCCCACATCAAAATGCGACTTCGTGGCCGGGAATCGCACCCGCAACTTCGTGTTTAGCAACGCAACGACAAAGCCGCTGAACTAAGGAACCATAAACAGTGCTGTCATGTGCAGTTATAATTATTGTGAATTCGCCTGTGGAACTCTGGGGTACTGAAAATTTAAGATTATTGTGAATAAATATCCGTTTTGCGTGTTAATCATGAATATGATGCGGAGCGCGCACAAGACGATGAGATATTGAGGGTAGACCAGCTTTACAAACGCAAACTTGTGACCTACATGCATACAGAAGTAAAAAAAAGACCGTCAAAGTTGTGAATTTTCGTTCATGGTAATGAATCGGAGTTTTGATCTTAGAACAATAAAATACAGATTACCAAAATTGCGAACAAACTACGGTGAACAAGGTCTAAAATATCAAATACCTAAACTTTTGAACGAGACTAAGGATCTTATCACAATAATAGAACAGCACTCGTCAGTAGCTGCTAAGAGTGCTTTAACCGAAGCAATTCTTCTGTAAACTTATTGAGTGTTGTTTCAAACATACCCTTTCCTTCTTCCTTCTTTTGTGACAGATCAATTTCTTGGAGTTATATTACTTGTTGCTCATGTACAATTGTACCTGTGTGTCGCGAGATAAGACGTGGATATCGTCAGTGTTTTGAATTCTGTTTACTGTTTGTTTGCTGCTTTCCATGCACATTTTTTTCTTTTTCTATGTGAGTAGATATTGAAATATGTTCTTGATTTGTATCTCGCTGTTTTCTCCATGTACAGTTTGTATAGGGCTGTGGACCCAGTCAGGTGCAAGGAAGCACCTTTTGTCCGGGACCCTTTGGTTTCTTGTATAAGGAAACCTGGAATAGAATTAATAATAATAAAAAAAGCTAGATGCAATATTTTGTGTATTTATATTCATAGCATAGATACCACTTTATTCTGACATTCGAATTCAAGTCAATGTTCTCTAAGAGATGACACAAGTAGTCTAAGATGATTATAATAATATGTTTCTGCATTTACGTCAATTAATTTCACGCTTTTTGCGATGCTGACTAAGCTACCAGCAAGACGACGGCGCTGCTCCATCGTCTGCACTACCCAGGGCTGCCGGCGTCACCTGGCGGCTCACTTTCGAACTAGTCGCGACGGCGCGAAACAATGGGATGTGCAGTGATCGAGCAGACAAAGAAAGTATATAGGAGGCTATGGAGAGACGAATGATGGCGTGGGTCTGCTCAGTCAGCTTAGTGCAACGCCGCTATATCAGCGCAGGCCAGCTACCATTTTTTGGCACTCCAATGGCATAGGCAAGCGATCCTCGCCCGAGTCCAAACTCCGAGGCCAGATCCGAACAGAACCCAAGGCACGGTACACGGGCGTTTTTGCAGCCCCCGTCGAAATGCGGCCGGGATTTGATTTTACGCCCTCGGGCTTAGCGGCACAATGCCGAAGCCACTACACCACCATGACGGGTGTGTTAAAAAATTTTTAATTTTTAGCACACTAGGTCAACGGCCTTGTTAGGCCATTGAATTATCTTGTAGTTAGTATTGCTAGCATTACTTGTCAGAAAAGCATTCAATTTTCACCACCTTTTCTGAAATGCTAATTTACAATCATTGCATTACTGTAAAACAACTTAGGTTAGCTCATAAAGGCATGTAATGAGTGCAGGCATACTGAACAAGGAGGTGTTACCCTAGCAGCTAAGGAGGAGCAATGAGTGCCTAGTCTCAAGGGGCAATGTTTCCCCCAAGATTTCCAGCACTGGTCAGGTATGTAGTGGCGCCCCACAAGGTCTCAAACTGATGTCTACTGTTCACCAGCAGAAAAAATTAAATTATGGGGTTTTACGTGCCAAAACCAGTTCTGATTATGAGGCACGCCGTAGTGGGGGACTCCGGAAATTTCACCAGCAGAATGCCACAGTCACTGTGGTGGGTTCTCATCAAAATTATACAAGCATATGACCTCGCCAAGCTTGCACTAACCTAGCCTCCAATATACTTGCAGAATCAAAACACAAACTACAATTCTCCCTGAGGGTGCCACTTGAAAATGTATTTTAAGCTTTTGCATTACAATTTTTGCTAGGTTGCATGTCGGCTTACAGTGCTCAGGTAGCATGAGCACTGTAACAGGCAGCACCAATGGAGGTGCAGATTTTGTATGCAGAGTACTTGCCGAGATTAATTTTCACCCCCAAGCGAATAATGACTGTCTAAGGATCGAAAAGTCATCCTACAGTGGAGCTGTGCAGGAAATCTTTGATTTCCACCGTGTCTGAGGGTGTTGTGCTGCGTTGCGTAGTAGCAGACGAGTTTTCTGTCTCCATGTTGGCAGGGCCAGTGGTGCAGGTGCAGCCAAAGGAAAAGTGTTTATACGGAAGAGACGCACAACTCCGAGATGGTGAGCCATAGCCTCCGTGGATGCAAAGCTGGCCGTGTCGCGCGCCACCCGCACCCTGCACGGGGCGGCGGTTCGGGGTGAACCGTTGTCGAAGTGTGTGCTTGAGGAACGGCTGTTTGACACGCCCGCTCTCGAAGAGCGCGCACGAGGTGTTCCTGGAGTGCAAATATACCAAACACGAAAATGGAGCGAGTGCTCTTCGCCAGAGGTCGGCGCTCTGCAGCAGAACTTGCAGACCGGGCTAGGTTCTGACTGGTGTTGCAGAAGTCACTGGGCGCGGTAGTGCTGAAATTAGCGTCACAAGTAGGCGGCTGGGCGTAATTATATTTATTTAATCGTGTTTTTTACTAGTTGTAACAGCATGTCATTATTTCGTATTATTGGCGGCGCCTCCAGAACACCAAATGGCAACAGAGAGACACCAAAGCTAGAACCTGGACTGGTCTAAGGGTTGGGGTTCGCCGAGGCCTGCGCGTACCAGGTGTGTACAAGATCGGCAGTTCGCTATCACGGACAGCTAATTTTGTATGCGAACACTCCCTGGCACGCTCCGGCCTCGATGACACCAACCCACGGACCGCCCTGCTTACAGCTTTGCTCACCCCGCTGCCGCTTGGGTACCCCGGAGATCCTGCGCCACCTGCTTTATTATGATCTCAGGTGCTCTCCTGAGGCCTCCGTTTGCCGGTCACATGAGCCACCCTGGAGCAGTACTCGTACAAAACGAAATCTATCGTCGAGACGAAAAAAAGCATCCAGCAACTTCTGCAACACCGCTCTGGATCTGCCACTGGAATTCAACATCAGTCAACGGACGTAAATGCGGTCGCTGCAACATGAAAGCGAACCATCCGGAAAGCGTATGAGAAGCTGCAACTGTGTGGAGTCGACGAACTCACCGCGTACAGCAAGACGCGGTTCTCCTTGTCCTCCTTCGGGTAGAGCATGTTGTTGCTGCGGGAAGAGCAAAGAACAATGAGCGACGGTCAGCGTTATAAACGGCGCGATTCAGTGACGCTGCTCACCATTCCTGACAGAACTTGATGCCGACGAAACCGGGTCCCTCGTCGGCCGGGCCGTCGAAGTTGATGCCCATTCTTGCGCACCGATGGTACGGCACCAGATGCCCTCAGTATCAATGAACTACCGGCTAAACGACGTAAAATCGCACAGAATTGTTATTACAGACCCACCAGGCTTCCACGGTAACCCACGGTTCCTATGCTACTACCACAGAACATACAAACTTCTACTACTGCGTAAAATAATACGGCTACAAATGGCTGCGGCTAGCTGCGGTTTGACAACTGCTGAAACCAAGCCTTAGCCACAGTCAAGTTTGAAGTAATTTTCGATTCAATCCAAATGCGTATCAAATCCATAGTGGGGGTTAAAATGGGTGAAATAGCGCACGTATTTCGATTTTGTAGTTGTGTGCATCCAATCGGTGTTCGTCAGGGTTATTCCGATGGAACCAAACGCACCTACCATGAAGGCCTGTCTTCCGTGAAGTCGGAGTGAGTGGTGCGATGGTCGTCGTCACAGGCGATGCCGGCGGAGCGGCTGTCTGTTCCGTCGAGCCGACGAATCGGGAGGCGAACGTGAACGGCGACAAGGAGATCCGCGTGCTCCACCGCAGTGCGCATTTCCTCGTGGTCGACAAACCTGCCGACCTGGTGATCAACACGCAGAAGACGCACGAGCATCCAGTGACCGTCGAGACCCTGCTACGCCGACAGTGCCCGGAGCTCGTCGACCCCGCCGTCGAGCACGGCTTTCGGTTCTGCCACCGGCTCGACTTCGCCACCAGCGGGGTGCTCTGCCTGGCGCTGACACGCGCCGCGGCGCGTGCTGCACAGGTGAGTGCAGCAGGCGCGGGAGTGCGGTTATGGTAAGGCGCAGGAATTCGTCCGCTCGAACCAGTGGCGGCACTTGGAAGTGCCGACGAGTAAAAGTGCCGATGGTGCGTGCGTGCGTGTGTGCGCGCGCGAGATACAACTACCTTGAACGATAGGGCGTTCCACTCTCGCATTATCTAAGCTGTTGGCAAAATAAACTTTTATTACTCGAGGTAACAGCTGGCAACGTAAACTTGCAACGCTGCAAAGTCGAAAGAATGAGTGTTTATTTCCAGCAGTTTCGACCGGCGGACACGTACACACTTGGGGCCGTATTCTGAAACGTTCGCCTAGGCGAAATTTCTTTTTTCGCTTTCAGGCGTGCGCCGATTAGCTGTTTTAGCAAAATTGGATGAGCTGATTGGGTGGTTGAGCCCGACGTCATTCAATTTTGCTCAACCAGCCAATCAGCGCGCACGCTGATTTCGCCTAGGCGAAATTTCGCCTAGGCGAACGTTTCAGAATACGGCCCTTGGACATCTTTCATAGCCCCGTGGTCCATTCAGTTTGCTTGTTCTTTCTGAACGAGTTCACGAGAGGCGCTGTTGGTTTTACCGGTTCATCATAGCGCCATCTGCACGTCGCCATTCATTTCGTTCAGTGCGGGCTTCGTGAAGGACAAATTCGTGCAGGGCAGCCTGCACTCCTCAGAGACGGTAGTGTAGGGCTCAGGCAGGTGGTGCCGTGCTACTTCCGCTCGAGCTGGCACTGAATTAGCGAGAAACTAGTTCACGATAGGCACGGCGAATCGAATGGACCTCCTGAGTTGCTTTGGGGAATTTAACACCCATCAGCCCAAGGTTCGTACACCCCCTTGAAATCCTTAAAAACCCTTGAATTTGTGAAAACAAATTCAAGAGCCCTTAAAAGTCCTTGAAAATAAGTATGCCGCTTGAATTCTTTGAAAACTGTAGTTTTTCTTGTGAGGGCGTTGCTAAACAATTGCGTCTAAACAATTGCGTTGTTTCCGCAGCTACCGATGAAAGGCTTGTTTAAATTACCGTTTCCATCGTGGGGCTAGATAAAGCCAGACCAGGCGAGCAAGCCGTGTCACCATTTTGTTGTGCAAGTTGGTTCACGCTGCAGCCATCATGGCTACATGTTCAAGCTCTAGAAATTCATGACTGGAAGCAAGTATAAACTATTTGGCTTTAGCACGATGCGTATCTTAATTTGGCTGAAGTCAAGCCCGTTTCACATGGTGCGATTTTGGACTGCTTTTCTTGCACCAACAATTTCTGCAAATGCAAAAGTTGCATTGCCGTTTCATGTGCACCAAATGTGGCAGCTGCGATTTTTGCATTTGTGAGCTCCTATTGGACGACTGAATTATTCTTGGTGTCAGTTTGCTTCAGCAAAAACAAAGTAAAACAACTTATGAACTATTTTTGTTAGAGTTCCTTTTCTTTGAGTGGCTACTTTTGAAAAACAAGAATTAAGTAGGCAGGGCCACAGTGATGCGTCTGCGATCCATGTTGTGATTGGTTTCCCATCCTTGCCGCATGTGCATTTTTGCAGAGAAGTTCAGCACTCCGATCATCGAAAAATCACACACATGAAGTGTCTGACAGCCCATTTGCCGCAACTGCGAATGCGCAAGTGCAAAAACGCAAGCAAGTTTGCACCATATGAAATGGGCTTCAGACTCTACTAACCATCACGCCAGAAGGAAATTGACATCATTGCAATGGGAAACTCGACTTTAAAAAAAAATGACCTGGGAGCTTGAAGCAAGTGTCCAATTCAGCAGCTGCTTAGCTGTAAAAATTGTAGCTAAGAAGGAGGGAATTTCATTATTTTTCAGTCATTGTGAATAACTAACTCCCCCCTCCTTGAATTTTGGCCTTTGGCATCATTGAAATCCGGAATGTTGAGTCACACATGCTGTACAAACCCTGATCTCTCAGTCGACCAGTCAGTAACATCAAAGATCAGGCATAGTCCCTCAATACTTTTTCTGGTCATGAAACTCCGCCGTCACTCTATGGGAGAGCTTGATATGTTGCATGAAGGCGCCGCGCTGCAGCGCCACTGCAGCTGAGAGGCCACTTTTCTCCGTGTTAAACCCTGAGAGACTGCAGATGCGGCCGGCGTGGGCTGAAAGTTTGGACGCGTACTCTATATTTGTATGTGTGCGTGTGTGCATGCGTGTGTGTGTGTGCGTGATTCTACATTTGCTTCAAATGAAGCTCGCGATTCAAATACTATTATGCGTTGCAGTTCGCCAAGGAGGTATGGTACTGAGTGCAATGGACCGTCAATCCTCGTCACTCTGCTCGTGCGAGTTAGAGATTAATTAGCGCAGTGCTGAGTCAGTCGGGCATATTAATCCGTTTGTGTTTTTATAGGGTATATTGACACCGAAAATCGGGTTTGAAAATGTCACGACTCAGAGTCGATGCTTTAGCTCCTCCTGAGAAGTGACATAAGGGGGTGGAGTCTGGTGCTTGGCTTTCGCCAATGCCCGTCGTGAACGAGACAGAGGCCGGATCAAACAAGCAAAGAGCAGTAATTTAATATGATGGCTCAACAACAATACCTACTGACGTAATTAAATAGTAGCTGTGAAGATGTTACAGATAACAGTAGGAAAGGGGCAATGGTAAAGAACAGTTGTAACAATACAGGACTTTTACGATGTACGATCGTAACATGAACAAATGGATTATATATGTATCTCGGTACAAGCTAAACTTCAAACAATAATCGGGAAATCAAAAGATTTAGAGTCCACAGAATCAAAAGCGACATACAGTAAGCCGGGCGCGTCGACAGTCCATCCACACCGATGCGGCTCGTAAGGACCCCTCGAAGTCGGCGGCTGGCTTCCACGGGCGGTGTTTGGTGTCTGGACGCGATGTTGACTGCTTGTTTGCCCGGGTGTTGCTCGGCGTTCCTTTACCGTCCCCGGAGCAGACTGCCGAAGTCTCGGATCGGCTCGTTTTTATAAACATCTCGAGGCGTCGGCATCAACCTCTAGCTGTGCAGACGCACACGTGAAGCACACACGCTCACACAGGTTGTCACAGGTCTGTTCTGCCACAGGTTCTTGCCGTGGTTCAGACTTCATGAGGGGTCACCTTCGCCGGCAGGCAATTTAATCACACACAAAACAAATGGTTGCGGACGAAGTCGGCGTCACGTAAGTACGGCGTGCTTCCACCATAGTTCAGACCCGGCTAGCAGGCATCTTCACCGGCCAGCAGTTCAGTCACACACAAAACAACAGGCACAGATGCGCTCAGCTTCAAGTAGCCCGGGTGTGTACAACTATGGTTCAGATTCTACCAGCGATCACCTTCTCCGGCGAACAATTCAATCATACACAAAACAACAGTCACGTACGCACATAGCTCACGTGCTCTAGATGTACCACAGCTCACGTTCGCCATCGTTTACGCGAAAAGGAGCTGCACGTAGACTCGCGGTTTATTCTTAGAGGAGCGCAGCTCAAATAGTCGTGTATACTTAGGAGGCGGGTAGGTGAGGAATTAAAGGAATAATGCGACTTTTGTGACAGAAAACTTTGTCGCACATTTGGAATGATACACACGAAAACTAGCAAAGCTTGCGATACATGAAAATGACAATACTTTCCTTCAAGCAAGCGTTTCATTCACGGCTACGATCTGCCAATGTACCTGTTCCAAACTAATGCTGACGTCCTAGAACATTTTATGGTACGTGCAATTAGAATCTGTCACCATCAATCGGAATTCGGTAACAGCACACGACCTTGAAGTCAGGTTGTCGTTTACTGACAACGCCACGCCGCTAATGTCTTGGTCTTAGCACAGTGCATAAAAGTCGTTTAAAAGTTTTCATTCGAAGCCGGTTGCGCCAACTAACAACAGGTTTCTCAGTAAGAATTCTATGCGCGTCGCCTGCCGACACGCGGAGCCGCCAGCTGACTGTGAGATTGTTTACTTTTTGTATGTGCCTTGATTTCGGTTAGAAAACACTCTCAGATGTTCAAGTTTGGATACTGTAACTGCTACGACAAAATAGAATGTAAATAAAATCGAAAACAAGCTGGAGCTTTCAGCCGCAACGTGACCAGAGAAGAAAAAATACCGCCGCCGCCCCGCAGCGGCCGCTCGGCTAGGTGGCCTTTCTTTTACTATGGCGTCCCTAGTGGCAAGCACTGGCTCTATATTAAACTGAAGCGGGAGTTTCGTGACTAGAAAAAAGCTATTAAGGGACTATGGATCATGCTAGCTCATTTTGCCTGATACAAAGTACTTTGAATCAACCAGTGAGCTTCTTCAAAAACAGCTTATTTTTTGGGAAGCATATCAGCTCATCACTTGCAACCCTGAGTACTCCCCAGCTACAACTTTTCTAGACACACATACATGCACTTACAAGGGTAAGTCCCAGTGTCAAATTGTTGGCTTTAGGGTGCAGCAGTTTTGCATGGCCGAGAAAGACCTCTTTTCGCCATGGGAAGTGTGCATCACATGATGGCATCACACTTTTCCGGGGCCAAGGAGCTGCCGTAGGCATCACCAGGGGAAAGGAGATGTTTTGCTGCACCAGTACAAATTATCCCCTCTCGGTAGTATAACAGCGGTGATATTGCTGACTAGACCAGCAACTATTACACCGCACTCACAAGCAGCATGGAGGCGGCATTTGAATTGCGGCTGTCTTTGCAGGTGCTTGGTGGCCTTGTTTTCTTCACAGTAATTGTTATTCAGTGTCACTAACAGCTGGTGACATGTCGAAGCCCAGCGTTGAAGCAACTGTTTTTTATCTCTCACTCACTATAGCACAACTGTGCATGCGGTCAGTGTGGAGAGTGTAGGCCACTAAAGCTGTCAGCCAACATTGACATCCCTCAATTCCCACACCATACCTGCATAGCCCATGGGAGTGGGCTATGCTGCATCACAAATTCCTGTACTGTCGCGGATGCAAGTTTGTGACGCAGCGTTACTTTTCTCTTTAACATTGCAGACGGTTCCTAAATTGGGGAACAAAGGTGTTCGTTGTTAAACGCACACAATCTTTTAATAAAACTAAAATGAAAAGCAACCTATAAAGTAAACACTCAAAGAAATATGGCATGGAACACACGCAGAGAAGCAGAGATGAGACGATGCAAGAAGCGGCGTTGGTCTCACCAAAGGTCGGTGTATTGGACCGTTGAACAGGCGATCAGAGTGCAGCAGCTCTGGCTTGGAGATGGAAGGCAGGCGGCTCGCCGGCCTTGGGCAGAAGTTCTTGATCGGCAGAGTGGCGACGCCCGGGAACAGGTTAGCAGGAGGTCCCGCTTGGGTGAAGTCCTGGTGGCTCGGGTCCGGAACCCAACGGCTCGTCTTCAACCCCCGGTTGGTGGCCGACCTTCTCCCGGTGCCGCTTCCTGGAACTCTGCCTCTTCTGCCAGCGCGCCTCGCTTTTTTGCCGCTCTGGCCGATTCGTCTTTTGCTGATTGGCCGCTCAAAGCTCCGTGTTTTCTTCTGATTGGATGCCTTTTCCTTTTATTTTCTCTTGCGCCGCGTGTTCATGTGCTGGACGCTCTTTGACGTTGTCGTCTTCCATCCAGCACGGAATTCACCTCCGTGCACGCATTCCTTGTCGTCTGCTTCTTGTTTGTTTCCATCCATCGCAACATGTTGCACACTACACACATCACAAACCCCTTTCCTGCTATGATCTGTTGCGAGATTGGCAGTATTCCCATGAATAAATTACTATCTCTGTGCAGGCAGCATTTGGACCTCCATTGCGGACAGCGCGCAAGTGCTACGCAGCCTTGCTGGAAGGACATGTGGCAGTGCCTGCAGGCTGGTGTGGCATCGAGATTGACCTGGCTGTTGGCGACGACAGGAGAGAAGGCCACCAGCACAAGATGTGCACAGCCAACGTTGAGTACTGCGTAAACGCCAGAGATGCCCTGACTCGGCTGCTCGTGTTGGGCTGGGGGCTGTTCCATGGTCGGGCAGCCACACAGGTGAGCTTGCTTCTGCAAGAAACAATTAGAGAGCTGTTGATAACACATGCAGTTGCTATCAGCGCAGAAATTCACACGAGAACAAAAATGGCTAGGGCCTAGACAGAATGCTGCCTTCCTACTGATTTTACGAGGTCTGTTAGAAAAGTATCCGACCTTTGGCCGAAGAAAAAAAAACTGGCAAAACTGGAGCGTTGGAAACCTACTCACCCTCCAAGTAGTCTCCTTGGGACTCCACACACTTCTCCCAGCGGTGCTGCCATTGTTAGAAGCATTCTGAGAAGGCCTCTTTCGTAATGGAGTTTAGCTCAGCTGTTGTTGCAGCCATAATGTCCTCTCTTGTCTGAAATCGCGCTCCTTTCAATGGCCTCTTGATTTTGGGAAACAGCAAGAAGTCGCAGGGGGCCATATCAGGAGAGTAAGGAGCCTGTTGAACTACAGGAGTCTGGTTTGTTGCCAAAAAGTCTGAATCAAGTGTGAGGAATGTGCAGGAGCATTGTCGTGATGGATGCGCCAATTTCCTGTTGACCACAATTCCGGTCTCTTGCGCCGCACAGCATCACGTAGGCGACGGAAGACATCCCTGTAGTACTCTTTGGTTATTGTTTGGCCCTGTGGTGCGTACTCGTGGTGTACCACAGCGCGGGAGTCAAACAAAGCAGTCAGCATCACTTTGACGTTGCTGTGCACTTGGCGGGCCTACTTCAGTCTTGGTGACTGTCATATGTAAGAGGCCGCCGGTGGCGCGAAAAAGAAAAGGAGCACGAGAAACACGGGGTTCCGAACGGCGCGAGCGCGCGAGGCGCACGAGCCGAGGCATAGTCGAGGGATGAGCGGCGCTGTCCGTGGAGTTTCAACGTGGCACCGGGTCAGGAAGGTCGCATCTCCAGCTATGTTCTGGCGACGGGAGACTTGGGGGTCTGGTTGAGTCCGCGACGCTGGCCGTCCAACGTGTGGCCGTCGACCTCGGCAAGTTCAGGCGAGGCTCCTGGACGGGCTGCAGCTTCTCAGGGCAGGACCAGGCACCCCAGAAAGGATCCCCCTTCTGCGGCAGACCGGCACGTTCGAATCTCCTCGGGACGCCACGTCAGCACTCCTGAAGAAGTTGCGACGCATCCCGACGCTAGGCCTAGGCAGGTGGGCCTAAGCTACGGCGAACGCCATCAATGACGAGATGATGAGCTCGCCACCGACGGAGCACTGATGAGCTAAACACCGACAAAAGAGACGACGCGACGACAGCGAGGCACAGACGTCTGCAGAATCGACAAGGGCGCTGAATTCGGAGAGAAAGAGCCGACGAGCTTCGGACTCGGACAAACGTGCAACGACGAACACAACAAGGTGACTCTTATTCGCCGCGTCCCAGCGTTAATACAAGGTTGCCTGACTTGGGTGGATTAGCCGCCACAGACGAGTGTAGGCACAAATAGGAGCATTCTTAGTATATTAGGCTTTAGGTTGTAACTTCGTTAGTATTGTCCCTGCGGTGTGTTTTAGTGTGCTTGTTTATTTTTTGTTTCCTTTCGTTCGGGTCTTGGGTTCGTGCGTAATTAAAAATCCTTTTGCTGTGTTGCCATGCGCCTGCCTACTCCATCTTCTCTAACACCTGCACGCCCCCGAGATCGGTGACAAAACACATCACAATTGGCGAGCCTGCCAGGATACGTCCCGGATTCTATCTTAGCCCAGTCACCGATACTCGGGAGTAGCAAAGATGGAGTGGGAACGTTTGGCGGCAATAGCCAAGGATTTAAACCTGTCGAAGGACGAGACAATGACTTTTTTTGGATATACTCGTCAAGAGAAAGAGAAGGAGCACGAACGAGAGCGTCAGAGGCACGAACGAGCACGTGAGGAACATGAACGAGTGCGCGAACAGCACAAAAATATATAGAATCCACTTTATTTCCAACACACAAGTTGGGGGCCCCCCAGGCAAAAAGCTGTCTCAGACAGCTTGACGGGACCTGGGGGCCTACAGAGAGCAGCAGGCAGTGGATTTCACTAATTTGAACAATTATACAGTACCCAGTACATACATACAATCATTATGAACAATTATTATGAACAATACATACAGTCATTGTGAAGAAGAAATGAACTTGCTCGATACAGGTACAGCATACATGGTGGACACTATCACAGAATGCATAAATACTGCAGGAAATGATACAGCCAGGAGAAGAAAAGACAAAAAGATCATTGCTTCATCAGGTAATCACGCACCTCTGATTTAAATGTGCCGACAGGGGCACTGAAATCGATGTGAGTTTTTAAGAGGTTGTATAGTGTTGGTATGCAGTAATCCAGCCTAGATCTACCGTAATTTGTGCGTGTACGCGGAACTGGTATTAGCCTGTTACGTATGCTGTAGTCATACGGGAAATGTTCTGTATCGCTTGGAAGTTTATTTCTATACATATAAAGAGATAGTTTATAATCGTATAACTTAGACGCTTTCAACATATTATGTTTAATGAATAGGGGACCAGTGGGTAATAGGCTCGGGGGTCCATTAAAGTTCTCAAAGCTTCTTAGTACTTTCTTTTGGAGCCGCTCCAGTTTGTTATAGTTGGTGGTTGTTGTAGTACCCCAAACTAAAGTACAATATGAAAGACGTGAGTAAAAATTAGCATAATATATTGCATACTTTATTTTCATTGGAATTAATTCCCTCAGTCTGTAGAGGCAGCCAACTGCTTTGCCTAATTCAATCGTGAGCTTATTAACATGCATGTTCCAAGACATTGTTTCTTCGAACCAAACCCCCAAAAATTTTTCGGATGTAACGCGCTGCAGGGGCATTCCTTGAAAGTTTAGGGCGAGTTCGAAGTCACATTGTTTATTGAGCGGTTTAAAAATAATGTATTTCGTTTTTTTAATATTTAAGGTTAATCTATTTGAGTTCAACCACTGTTCAAGGTTAATTAGGTAATTGTTTATCGTTGTGTTTAATTGAGCTAAAGTTGGTGCGGAAAAAAAAATATTAGTATCATCAGCATACATGACCAGTTTCGGAGAATTAGGCACATCACATAAGTCATTGATGTAAAGTATAAACAATAAGGGCCCCAGAATCGACCCCTGAGGCACTCCGTGTTTTGCCACAGCAGTCGGAGATGACAAGTCACCGACCTTCACGCACTGTATTCTATTGTAAAGATAATTATTTATGAGGTCATGGGCGACGCCACGTATACCATAGTCGTGCAGCTTTGACAGTAGAATATTATGGTTTACACAATCGAATGCTTTCCTTAAATCGATAAACAAACCCAGAGTGAAAAGTCTGTTTTCAATGTTGCTAAGAATTTCATCCTTGATTAGCAATAACGCCATTTCAGTAGATTTGCCTTTCTGGAAGCCATATTGTGAATCATTCACAACGCGGTATTTAGTGAGAAAGTTCCTGAGCCGTGTATTAATGACATTCTCAAAAACTTTGGACAAGATAGGCAGAACAGATATTGGTCGGTAGTTTGTTATATCACTGACGGCTCCACCTTTGTGAACAGGAGTTATACGCGCCAGTTTAAGGTCAGACGGAAATATACCAGTCTCTAACATTTGATTAATTATGAATGTGAGCGGTAAGGCTATGATAGACTTCACATGCTTAATAGGGACAGCGCTCAGGCCATCCAACCCGGCTGCTACATTGTTTCTAATTCTGGAAATGAAATTTGCGATTTCTTCTGCAGTAACCGGAGAAAGAATAATTGAATTAGCCAGTTTAGTACGTGCTAACAATGGCGTTTTAGTACAAACACAATGGCTACTCGGAGACACGTAGTCGCCAACACTGCAAAAAAATTCGTTCATTTTTGTTAGGGCGTCTACATCCGTCCTGCCTTGAGCAAAAGCTGCAATATCAATCGAGCACTGAATCTTAGAGTTATTAGACAAATTATTGATTTCCTGCCATAATTTTCTTGGACTGTTGTATATTTTAGCAAACAGGGACTGATAGTAGGATATCTTTGCCTTTTTTAATTCAGCGTTTAATTTATTGCGGTATGATTTGAATTCTGTGAGCAAGACAGCATCACGTGATTGAACGAATCTATGGTACATTTTGTTTTTAGCTTTTATTCTCTTATGCAAGCTGGTTGTAATCCAAGGTTTGCGTATTCTTTTGCTTCGTCTAGTGTTATGTATCAAAGGGAAGTGTTTTTCATAGCAGGCTATAATTTTGTTCAGAAAGATACGGTAGGCGTGATCGGGATCACTTTCGGCGTAAACGTCGTCCCATGTTATCAATGCAGTATCAAAATAGAAATTCTTGAGCGAAGCGGAGTTAATGTCGCGATAACTTGGGTTGTCGTTATTTTTATGCTTTTTGGGAGCTACTGGTATAAACGTGAAAATCGGGAGATGATCACTGATATCAAGGGAGAAAACACCTGTTAAGTACTGGTCACAAGGAAGGCTGGCGATACAGATATCAAGAAGCGTGGCACTATTTACAGTAATACGGGTTGGTAACGTAATCAGATTTGTGCAGGCAAAAGTACGAAGGATGGTTTGAAAATGTTCACTGGATGCGTCACCACTGAGCATATCGATGTTCACATCACCCATTACTAAAAAGGCTGTGCGCATTGAGTGTAGACTAGGCAGCAAAGTTTCCATGAAGTCAAAGAATTCTGACTTAAGTCCTAATGGTGGCCTATACACAGCTGCAATAACAACATTCGTAAGTCTTACTACTAGACATTCTACGTTGGCTGTAATACAAGTTAGTTCATCTACAACATCACAAGCAATACAATTTTTGATGTAAAGAGCTATACCTCCACCACGGTTAGCGGACCGCGTAATTCCGTGATAATTATATCCTGGTATTTTTGGTGGGTTATCGATTGCAGAAAGCCAGGATTCTGTGAACAATATGACATCAAATTTTACCGATAAGCTGTCGAAAAACATGCATAGGTTGTTCATTTTATTTTTAATGCTACGAGCGTTTAAATGGAATACTCTGAAGTAAGTAGGCGACACCTGAGTTTCAGTGTTGAAGTTTGGAATGTCGTAGTATTTACATTCTGCCATGGCGGCCATAACTCCGTTGTGTTATACATTAAAAACAAAAGAGTTATATCAGCGCCAACCTTAACGTTTCATTTTATCCAGATCTTCTCGGTAGGCAATCTTTAACATGTCTGACGATTCTGATTTCCTTGCGAAAATTTTTCCGCCATGCGTCCAAACGAACCTCCATCCAACTTCTCGTTTTTTTGCATTTGCGGCTCCCAGTAGCTGCTTGCCCTGCCTAGTAAGGTGTTCATTCACATATATAGGACCAGTTGTCCTAAAGCCAATTGCCGTCGTAGATAGACGTGCCTTCTTCGCCTTAGCTAGCACAGCATTTCGCTTCTCCCGCCGCACAAAACGTACCACAATGTTCTTTACGCCAGTCTTATTTGTACCAACTCTGTGGCAAATGTCAACGTCATCACGTGCCAACGGCTCACCCACCGCTACACAAATCTTTTGGACAGTGTCAAAAGGCTCTCCCTCATCAGGCACACCTTTAATTTCAAGGTTGTTTGCCCGTGAATACTGCTCCAATTCTTCAATTTTCATCTGTAGTTGTTTATTTTCAGCAGCGAGTTTTTCGTTGCTGTTCCGCGTTGCGGCAAGCTCTTCACGTAGAGTCTTCATTTCCAAGGTGAGCGCATTGACACTGTCACAGCTTTCACTGCAATGTTCCACGCTCTGTTTGAAGGAGCGAAGTTCAGCACGGATTTCACGTTTGAAATCCTCGAATGCTTTACCCAGATCCTTCCCACTTGCCATGACAAAAGATTAACGGGAAACAATGTCACTCCTGTTTGGCAGCAGTGCATGCAGTAGCAATAGTAGGACTTGAACAGGCAATACGAATCTCACCTGTACAGAAAAGGACGTTGATGAGTGTTGTGGAAACCGCACGCACTGCTGCCAAACTGAGGAAACACTCAGGGCAGTCAGTATATATAGGCTGCGTCCAGTAGCTTGGTGGGTCACAGCGCAGCCGCGGGGCGTCGACGTACACCAGCTGATCCTGGGGGATAGCAGTGCAGAGATAGCCGACGCAAACGGCGCCTGTCCTCGTCAGGTAACTGCCTTCCTTGCGCAGCTTCACCCACTCAAAAGCCGATGGATCGCGCTGAAGAAAGTGTGCACCTGTACAGAAAAGGACGTTGATGAGTGTTGTGGAAACCGCACGCACTGCTGCCAAATGAAACAGAGCGACGTGAGGAGATACGTCAGGTCATGTGACGTATGTCAAAAGACTATGGCTAAGGGGAAAAACGAGAATATGAGTGTGTGCACGATTGCTGAAGGGAAGGACACAGGCAGACTAGATAGTGCCCACGACGCTGTAAAGAAGTTCACGACTGGAGAGCCCTTGGTTCAGGTTAACCGGGATAAGAGGATGGACAACATCCCGATCGAGGTTTATATACCCGAAGAGCGGAAGAGAGTGGAAAAAGTCGTTTCACCTCGGAAAGATAGGAAGTCTATAAGTGATGTTGAGTCCAGGGAGTATCAAGCACTAGACGTGATGGGACATTGGGACTCCGAGAAAAAGGGCGAAGGGGATAGATACCCAAATCGCCCTAGACATGTAACGCGTAAGGGTAGGAAAAAGATTCGCAAGAGATGGAAAAAATAGGGCAGACGCGATGGTCGGAACCAAAAGGAAAAACATTTAGGAATGGCATGCGGAAAACTGCGGGATTCAGAAATGTGTATAGAAAGGAATACACTGTAACAGTACCTACGCATATATAGGGCATGTGGAGTATTGTAAGATATGTCTAGGCCCAAAGTTTATTCACGTGAGAGTGTTTCAGAACATAGCTGGAGATGCGACCTTCCTGACCCGGTGCCACGTTGAAACTCCACGGACAGCGCCTCTCATCCCTCGACTATGCCTCGGCTCGTGCGCCTCGTGCGCCTCGCGCGACTCGCGCCGTTCGGAACCCCGTGTTTCTCGTGCTCCTTTTCTTTTTCGCGCCACCGGCGGCCTCTTACATATGACAGTGACGTGGAATACTTCCACTGTGATGACTGGGATTTGGTTTCTGGGTCGTACCCGTACGCCCAAAACTCATCACCAGTGATTATGGTGTTCGTGAAGTTGGGGTTGCTGTTTGTGGAATCCAGCATGTCCTGTGAGACTTCAGCATGAAGTTGCTTTTGCTCCATCGTGAGCACCTTCGGCACGAATTTTGCCACAATTCTTTTCATGGCCAAATATTCGGTCATAATAGAATGTGCAGAAAAAGTGCTGATGCTGACCTCTTCCGCAATTTCTCACATAGTCACACGACGGTCCCGCATCACCACAGCGTTCACTTCGGCAATGACCTGGTCATTTCGGCATGTTGATGGCCGACCGGAACGTGGCTTGCTCTCCACCAATGTGCGGCTGTCTTTAAACCGGTTGTGCCACTCCTTAATCTGTGCTCATAGCATCATCACCGAAAGCCGTCTGAATCTTCCGAATAATTTCCACTTGGCTGTCGCCCAGTTTCTGGCAAAATTTGATGCAGTAGCGCTACTCCAGTCGCTCCGTCATTTTCCTTGCAATAAAAAAACCGACGAGAGCACTGTGCACTACCTCACTCAAACGCTGCGTCCCAGCGACTGACGCTATCGGCAGGCGGGAAAAAATTTTCGCACGCGCATGAAGGTTCAAGGTCGGCTGATGCAAGCGTGCTTGTTTTATATCCATCAGGTGTTCACAAAAAAAAAATTTAGGTCGGATACTTTTTTAACAGACCTCGTATTTGCAACACATGCACAAAATTGACATGTGTACGTATTTATACTTTTTACGGGGACTGCATTTCACCCGCTAACAACTTAAAGTTGCTCAGCATTTGCTCTACTTCTGCAACTGTCTTATATAAAACTTCAGTAAGAGTAAACTGGGTCCTGTTATTCTGATTATGATTTCATATATAATACATATACCCATTAACCATAGCTGTTAATGATCATTAGGAGAATATTTATGACCCAATTACTTGACCTTATAACCCACAAAACTCACCTACATGATTTGGAACTTGAATGTTATGATTGATTCTACCTGTTGTTTATGTTCTCACCAAACTTTGTGTAATCAGATTTTATTTGCGGCAGGAATTGTTTTGTACTTTTCGGAAGGTATGCAAGCACAAGCGTATTATGCTGGAGCGTTTGACGAGTCATATAAGAGTAAGGTGCTTTACCTGCAGATCAGATTTTGCCGATCGCCGATTGTGCCCGCCACTATTGTAGTGCTAGTTTTGCTGGGCACAGGTTCACCTAATAAAAAGTGAACGTTTTGAAGTCACGCTTTTGACAGTGTGTTATTCTACCCCGTCCCGATTTGCCGTCCCGAAACCAAATTTGCCACTTGCGATAAAAGATCGTCGCTGTAGAAAGTAGGCTGTGAAAAATAACACGTTTATTTATACTTATAAATAGCGTCTCAATCGTTAGGCATGCTGAAATTTGCACGTGCTTTTGCAGAAGTTTTGGATTCGCAACTGCCGTGCGCATCGCGTCTAGCTGCTGCGCCAACACTAGCAGCTGTAATTTAGCGTGCATGAAATCAATGAGCGACTTGATCGACGACAGTGCACTTTGGGTTAGAGTGTACTAGACAATGGTCGAGTGGGCCAAACGGCGCTCTCCTGCTGAGGCACCGCATGTGGAAAAATTGTGCGAGAGCGCTGTGAGCGAACTGGATTGGGGCTCCGCGTCATATTGAACATACTTTCGCTGCGGGCGCCGAGGCCGATTGCGCATAGTACGCTCTTAATGTAGTGCTTTATTTCAACTGCAAATTTATGCTTGCACCATTATGCCAAACATATATATTTGAGGCATGGATTATACAACGCCACTTCTTCAATTTTGCTGTCATTGTCAAGCGCGTCGTCTGCTAGCGAACGCACAGACACTGGCGGACGCCCAGTTTTTCTCGCATAACATCTGTACAGTAGATTTTTGTAATGCTTTAGTTGCTTTGGTGCGCCCATGACTCTTGACGGTCGGTACCAAATGTGGTTTTAGCAAGGTGAACTGCGGTTTTTACCACTGTCTTCTAAAAGTAACTGATACTTCTGCGACATGAAGCTCCATAAGAGAATTTTATTATTGATTATCGTATCATTTTACGTGCGCTTCTTGTTAGTGGATATTGATCAGGGACAATGATCGAAGAAAACATCAGAGTGAAATAAACCAGGTGTATTAACAGCGTGGCACGAAGAATGACCAATGTATTTCTAGGTAATTAAATCAAAGGGTATATACGCATATATATTCACAGTATATATGTAATGAAAACAATAACAAATATTCTAAATGCTCTAATTGAAAAAGTGAGAACTCCCGACCGGGGGGGGGCAATAAGCGCCGGAACTTGCAGTAACACACCTATTAGTGAATACTGCACATAAAACTTTCATTCGCAGTAATGATATTCATAGTAGGCAAAACCATCTTATATATATATATATATATGTGTGTGTGTGTGTTTATATATACGTGTGTGCGCGTAAGTGTTGTTGATATACCGTATGGTGCCGAATAGTCGTTTCCGTTCAAACGTAGTAACGCATAACAGCACTATTTAAGTCTCAAAGGTGAGTGACCGATACAAGTACAGACTGTGATTATTGTGCTGCCGGAGAGTTGTGGCTGTTGCGGAGAGGTGCAGTTCCTGAGAGAATTAACGCACGGGCATTAATAAGTCCTGCTTAAGTTCCTAGCCGTCATTCAACATAAACACCCCGTTTTGGGGCAGCCTGTAAATATGATAACTTGATTCAGACAAGGAAAACTTCTTTTGACAGTCTCACCATGTTTGTAACCCATTAAAATTGGGTACCCCATGTGGTACCACACTTCTTTAACGAACGCAACTGATCTGCACTTATCTCTACGTGTATGTGAGACATGCCATTCCTTTAATTGCTTCATTATGGTCGTTATGTAGTGCACCGGATAACTGAAACAACCGTTTATAATATACAAGCTGCTGAGTTGAGCGGTCATACATTTGGGAACGGCATTACATTTGTGTATGAAATATAGGATAAGCGTAATATGTTTTTCTTGGAAATCAGAGTCGCGAATAATTTATATTATTTACACCCCTAGAAGAAAGCCGGAGAACGCAGCCACCTGCGTTTTTCTCTTTTTTAAAAAAATTTAAACAAATTCTTCGGTTTTACGTGGCAAAACGACAATATGATTATGAGGCACCTGGTTTAGTTTTCACCACCAGGGGTTTTTGATGTGCACCTAAAAAGAAGTACACGAGTCTTTTTCCATTTCGTTCCCATCGAATTCCGCAACCTGGATTGAACCCGCAAGCTCCAGTTTAGCAGCACAACGCCGTATCCTCTAAACAGCCACTAATTAAGCTACCGCGCAGGCTTTCTTTCTTTTCTGAGGTATCAACTGGGAAAAAAAAATCAACATATGGCTTACGGCCAAAGATTAGCATATCCTATATAATGACTAACTAAAACCGTTTTCGGCGCTTGAGGTCCGACCGCAATAAATGACCCCGTACCAATTACTCCGCATTCTGTTACGCGCGGAAGGTAGAAACTTGAATGGAATGTTGCACTGCAGTTTACTTTTCTTTCTTATCTATAACAATGCTTCCCGTAAATCTGAGTACAAGGCGCCGGATGGGGCAGATATGCTTTACTTGTTTGAAGCGGCAAGCAGGAAGATTACATATGTGACCTCGTCTGCATTTTGCAAGACCTACTGATAGAAAACTATATGCGCAACAATACACACGAGAGATACATGTTGCTTGAAGAACGAGCAAAATATTTTTTTCTCCAAAGGGAACCGTACAATAACATAGTAAAACGAAAGCCGACACTTCGGCTGCAATGTACGCGCAATCACTGACCGGCATTAAAAAATAAACTAAAGAAGAGAAAGAAAGCGATTTATTCTTAAGGCATAAATACATGTCATATGCAATTATGAACACCATTTAAGCGGTTTGAACGCGAATACCAGTGCGCGAAGTAGTACGAATGACCCTGCCGAGCTGTACCGCCAGCAGTTTCCAACGGCGCGACCTTGATGCGGCTCAATCCACTTCGATCGCAGCGCTGCCACAGTATTTTTCCACGTCGGGCGCCTCACTGCAAAGCATGCGCCGGCCCAGCCGCTCGTCCCACTTGACCGTATTCTAGTACACTCTACTTTGGGTGAACGTCGGGGTTGGTGTCAAAGACGGGCTATTGCCAATCTTGTCGTCACTGCCGCTGCTGTCGTCGCCTCCGTCGCGCAATGCCGCCGTCTGTCGCGACAACATCTCTTGGAGATCTCTTCGCAGAAAGAGGCAGCACTATCTGCACTCGGAAACTCCTTCATCAAAGCACCTCCTATTTCATAGCGACGTCAGTAACTAGGTAAAAAAAGTTCCTAGCCGTCATTCAACATAAACACCCCGTTTTGGGGCAGCCTATAAGTATGCTAACTTGATTCAGACAAGGAAAACTTCTTTTGACAGTCTCTCCATGTTTGCAACGTGCTCCCAGAGTTCGGGAATGTCATTGGTTTCCACCGTGTTGGTTTCGCCCATTGGGGTTTGGTCTGGGCGCACGAGGCCCGCTTTTTCCGTTGATCGGCATGGCCACTGCTTCTAGCCTTCATGATCGTGGCTCTCCCGGTTTTCCTAATCGACGATATCATCGACTGCGCGAGCTCATACTTCTTCGAGTCTTGCAAAATTTGCAGCTTCGTCTCGAGAGACATAGCTTTGCGCTTCGTCGGTGCACCTCCCGCTGCTTCCGTGGTGCATTTCTGTGCTCGTCGAGAGCGTAGGCTGCGCAGGTGCCACTCGCTTATCGCTTTCTTCTCCCCCTCCTCTTCTCTGGACGCTCGCACGACCGCCGGCGACGCGGACACGAAGCAGCTGGCGCGTCCGCGTCGCCGTGCACGCTGTGCTAACTTGCGATGCTCTCCGTGGCTTTCGTTCGTAATCGGCGCGCGAGCGGGATGCACTGTGCGGTAATGGCGGCAGATACGAACTTGCGTAGGAAAACTTTCGCCCCGTCCCGATTGAGGGCAACTTAGGAACGCAAATTTCACGATTATTCTGCATGAAAAACGCTGACCAGAAGCAAAATTTCAATCGTTATATCCGATATGCAGTGAATAACATATCATTATATGTTTTTTTTCCTCATAGCCCTAATGCATAAGTTGACACTGTTATGTCGACTCATTGTTATAACTGATATATCGTTATATGTGGTATCGTTTTAAGTAGACTGCACTGTAGCACATAGATGCATTATCTTATTTGGACAACAGACAGGAAGCAGCTGAAAAATAAACTAAACATCCAATGCTTGCTGTAGCACATGACTAGGACCAACATCGCAAACCCCACCCTTCGCGAGACTGTGGCAGAAATGTCGGCTCTTTATCTGACAACTCTATCCGCACCGTACTTACACATCTATCACCCTATCTGCTTCACAGGTCCCCCGAGTAGCTTGTTCAACACTTTGTCCTTAAACATAACAGTCGCCAAGCCTATAATTACACTCACCATCTCGTACGTAAATGCCAAGGTAACTGGACACACAGCTGTACACATTATAATTATGCTCTTAGAGGCACTCATTGAGGCAGTGCCCAGTTTGGCCAACATACTTCCTACCACACGTCAAAGGATTTACATATACACACAGCATTTCACACAGCCCACAAGCTGTTTCCTGTGTCGGACTAAGCACGCTTTCTTTTTAGAAGTGCCAGCGCTCTGTCTACTTTCCAGTTGTTTTTGTTCTCTGGTGACTTTCTGCTCTGGTTATGGATTCCATTTTGCCCAGATCAGCACTTCATTAACACATACAGCCTGTCTAAAACGTTTCGAGTAGATGCAAACACTAGAACTCGTGAGACATGGGCAATTACTTGTGAACACTATATAAACACTGGATATGGCAAATCAGTTCTGTGGAATCCTGCAAAGAGGAGGAAGCTTCGTGAAAGGCCGAAAAATTGTCATCCACCCAACTGTAGCTTTGTGCTACAGCCGGATGGATGACTATTTTCCCCTTTCACTTGATAAACACCATTTACTAACACACAACCTCCCCTTTACTCTCAACAGATGTCGATCACTACAGTTGAAAACAACTATGGTCATACGTACTTCATTCATTTGTGGTGCATTCCGGTCTTTTTGTTTTACCTTGTGCTATATAACACTGTGTATGTGTGCTCGGTAGTCAATTTCATTCTACTTTTCAGTAATGTTCCTTTCTGACTTTTGTGGAGCTGTGCAATATATTGACCTACTTCTGCTGTTCTGTTGCTGTTCTAATTCTGCTGTTCTGAACTGCTCAGTGTTCAAACTGTTATTAACTTCCTTTTACATTGTTACATGCTATCTTGTGGAGAACACTATGCTAAGCTACAATTCATTTTTTGCTAATGTCAGTCACATTTTTGGCTATTCCAGCATTCGTGTGCCTTTAGTTTTGGTTATCTGCAATGTTGTAACTGTGCGCACGCTGTTTACTTTGCTATTGCCTTGTAAGTTCTTTTGGGATACATCAAGCTACTTGCACTATTTTTCCTCATATACCGCACCTTTAATTACAATGCCCCAAAAAGAAACAAAATTTGTTTAGATAGCTTAGTTATTATTCAGTTTAGTGAGTTAATTACTTTAGTTACTTAGTTTAGTTACTTAGGTTAGGTTAGGTGACAAAATAATTTTTTTCAGACACTTAGAGAGCGTTTTCAACTAAATCGTTTTGATACAGCATAGATTAGGCGTTGCAGACACAGAAACAAATAGTTTTCAGAAATCAATTTTTTTTCGATATCTTCAATTTCTAAAACCCCCGTCGCACTTTTAGCCTAATTACTAAGTTAATTAGTGTAGTTATTAGTTAGGTAATTATTTCAGTTAGTGTTGTTAGTATAGTGAAGTTTTTATTATTTCCTTTAGTTAAGGTCAGCATTAGTGAGCTTAGTTACCTTAGTTCATTATTAGTTATGGAATTAGTTTAGTTAATAATAAGTTTTGTCTTTTAATTAATATAGCTAGCTTAGGTAGTAATTAGTTTACTTAGTAAGTTAGGTTAGGTGCCCTTGCAACTGGATCAACACGCAGGTACACAACCAATGTTAGCCATTGTTGCTATCACGAATCATGCTGTCATCACACGGAGAGAGATGTACAGTGCAATAACTTAAATGCAAGCGGCTAAAAACAGCAATGCAGGCCTTTGATGCATAATTTCATAAAAGTACGATGTTCAATCGCTCAGTAGCCACTTTCTAACATTGGAGTAGTGCCAAGTGTACTTTTTGAATCCTAAATTAGGCCACTGTTACAAATGCAGGTGAACCTGGAAATGGAAATAACGTGTTGTAGGGGGGGTTGTTTTAAAATTGTTCGCAGTAAAATGTTTTTTAACACTGTACAGAAACAGGGTGGCAATTTGCATGTTGGGCTGACAATCTTCACACGCCAATAATGGCACTCCACCCTTGTGCATTAGTTGGCGTACGCACAGAATACCTGTGGCGTTCGTCCAGCATCTGCTTCTATGTCCTTCTACTTGTGCTAGCACCACGGTGCATCCACTGTAGGTGCTATATGAAATGTTTCCATAGCCTTTGTTGGAGTTTCATGACCAGGAAGAAATTATAGAAGGACCGCAGTTCTATTACTGAAGGTACAGCTACATCCATGCTTTCGCCTCAGCTTTGAGGACGACGGTATCTTTGATGATGAAGACAAACTGACATAAGTGGCTGTGCCTTGACTTGCAGCACATTCAGGTCACTACTGTGGCAATAAACTTGCTATTTGGGAGCTTTGCCACCTGCAGGAGTCTTCAAAAATAGGATTGTCTTAAAAGGACAAGGCGGAAGACGATACAAAAGCATACCTGCCAACTCTTCCGAATTTTCCATGAAATGTACCAATTTGGACCCGTCTTCAGAATCAGAATCAGTTTATTCAATACAAAAACGGGGTTAATTACGTGGTAAGTATATACAGAAGGAGGTCCCGTAGTTAAAAACTGAAATGGGACCTCCTATGCATGATGACAAGAATTATTAATACAAACAATGGCAACATGTAAAGTTTACGATAATACAGGTTTTAAAAGACAAGGCATAAATGAAAAAAAAAAATGCAGCAGTTTAATGCATAAGAACAAGGCTGCAGTTTAGACAATAATAGGGAGAACTACAAAGGGTCCATTTCCAAGAAGATGAAAAGAATGCAGGAAATAGAGAAACACGATTAAAGTTAAAAAAAAAAGTTAGAAAAGAAAAAAAAACATACTACACTAAAAAATGAGAGTCGGATAAAGCTAAAAGAAAGCGCTTAAGTTCTGTATGAAACCTGTGAGATTTTAACAATTTTAAAGGAAATGGTAATGTGTTCCAGAGAGATAAAGCTGAAAAGTGTAATGACTGCTTGCCGTAGTTGGTGCGAACGCTGGGTAAAATAAAGTTGATATTCTCTGCAAATCTAGTATTATTTGTATTCATAAGAGACGTCGGTGGTATGATGGTTACTGGAATATTATTGTTTATTGCCCTAAAAATGAAAATGGCCAGGTTGTATTTAACAAGATCAGTCACATTCAAAATATTATGAGCGTGTAATAACTCACTAGCGTTAATGCTACGAGATGAAAATGTTATTAGACGAATAGCTCGATTTTGAATGACTTGCAGTGACATTAGGTGACTGCTATAAGTGTTTCCCCATGATTCAATGTTATAGTTTATATGAGAATGAACAAAAGCATAATACAGCGACATCAGAGTAGAAAATGAGAAATATGGCCGTGCTTTAATTAGAACGCGTATTCCATATGCCATTTTCTTTTTTACGTTAGCTATGTGAAGGTGAAGTTTAAGGTGGCGATCAAATTCCACACCTAAATAGGAGCAATTATGAACTGCAGTGATTAGGTGATTGTTGATGGAAATGGATGAAGGTGCTCAGGCGATCTCTGATGCGATGTAAAGACAAAATTGGTCTTATTATGGTTAATCTGCAGCTTATTATGTTCACACCACGCGGAGATTGACAGAAGATCTTCGTTTAGTTTACTTGTTAGTGTTTTTACACATTTGTTAGAATTAAATATAGTAGTGTCATCAGCGTACAGAATGCACTTTGAAGAGGAGAGGCAACTAGGCAGATCATTAATATAAATTAGAAAAAGTAGGGGACCTAAAATGGACCCCTGCGGTACACCTATATTAGTAGTAGCTTCTTTAGAGTAGTACCCAGAAATGTTAACGACTTGTTTTCTATCTTGTAAGTAACTGCGGATTAGAAGTAGTGGCGGACCTGTTATTCCAATGGCTTCGAGCTTAGTGCAAAGAATTGTGTGATCAATAGTGTCGAAGGCCTTAGATAGGTCAACAAATATGGAGGCTGCAAATTTACCTTCATCAATTGCTTTTTTAAGGTAATCAGTAAGAGCTATGAGTGCTAGATTAGTTGAAAAACCAGAACGAAAGCCAAATTGATGGGGGGAAAGAATACTAAATTTATTTAAATACTTTGTTAGACGCTTTTCGATAACTTTTTCAATAACCTTATTAAAAAATGGAAGAACACAAATAGGTCTATAATTCTGCATGAGCCTGCGATCACCTTTTTTGAAAACAGGAATGACTCGACCGCGTTTAAGTTCACGTGGGAAGACACCGGTTTTAAATATGAGGTTAATGATAGCAGAGAGAACATTACCAATATGTTGTGCAATCATTTTAATATGGTAAGCGTTTATATTATCGAGTTCAGCGCTAGTGGCTTTAAGGGTCCTAATTATTGAGATTACTTCATCAGGCGTAGTTGGGAAAAGGAAAAATGAATGAGGTAGGCGGTTAAAGGACATGTTACAGCATGAAGCGGAATCAGAAGTGGTATTGAAAAAAGCATCACAAAAGGCATTAGCAATATCAAGCGGGTTACTGTATTCCCTGTTATTGTGAATGATTCTCGAAATGACGTTCTGGGTGTTACAATTTAAAAAGGTGTTAACTATTTCCCACTTTTTCCTACTGTTATTACCACATTCTGCAATTTTATGTTCATTATAATTCCTCTTTGCAATTCTCAGCTGAGCTGAAAGTGAGTTAGAAAATTTTTTGTAACGGGCAAGTAGTTTAGTATTAAAAGGTTGTTTTTTTGTTTTTTGTACAAATTTTCACGAGACCGCATTGCTTTCAGAAGGCCATCTGTAAGCCATGGGTTTTGCGGTGATGCTACCTTTTTTCGGCATTTTTGTTTATGAGAATGGGAGTTGAAAAGCGATGAAAGTGTCGACAAACTGTGAAAAAGCTGTTTGGGGGTCATTAGTTGATACAACTTCCGACCAATCAGTTTTAGTTAGACTAGTAAGGAAGATTTCTTTGTCAAGTACAATTCTGTAATATGAAGTGTTTCCAAAGGTTGAGTGATTGCGAAAGCGTAGAACGATAGGGTAGTGATCGGTAAAGTCGGTGTTAACGATGCCTGCTTCCGGTGGGTCTGTTAAGTTCGATAATGCATGGTCAATCAAGGTGCCATCGACATTGTTAGGACAGCGAGTAGGGAGAGTAATTAAACATTCATACCCAAAACTATGAAAGTTGCTTGAATATCTAGAAGAATTAGATGAAGTGGTATCCAAGAGGTTAATGTTGATATCGCCCATGATTATGCCGTTGCAGTTAGCGCACGATATCTTTTCCATGGTTCGATCGAGGGCACTACAGAAATCAGTAACTAAAGAACAGGGTGAGCGATAAATGCAGCCAAACACTAAGTTCCTGTTGTCTATACCGAAGACGGGTGAGTCAAATTCAACAAATACTGATTCACAGTTAGTAATATTTAACTCCAAATCATGCCGGCGTTTGTATGGAATGTTAGATGAAACAAATATAGCTGCACCACCGTGGTTACTCGTCTCTCTGTGAGAATACTCAGAAACGTATGAGTTGAAACAGAATAGGTCCTTGTCATCATTACTTAGCCAGGTTTCAGACACACATATTATTGAAAAGGTGTTGGTAAGTGTTGAAAAAAAGTTCTGATAATCATCGAAGTGCTTTCGGAGACTTCTAGCATTGAAGTGAATGATTGAGTGGTAGTCACACGACGTGAACTTATTCAGTGCAGATGTTGACAGGTAAGAATCGATGGTGGATGGTAATGACGTATAAAGGTTCCGATAGAGAGAGTTAGTTGAAAACAGATAGGTCAGACTCATCAGCAATGCGACAAACGCGGCTCTCATTTGTCTTTCTGGCCTTAATCTGACAATTATCCATCCACAAGTGCTTCCAGTTGTTGGCCTTTTTCAGCGCCAGTGCTTTGGAAAAGAGTGCCTTATTTTGTGGTGTCAGGTGGTCATTAACAAATATAGGGAAGTTACTGTCATATCTGCCGATGTCACTAAGGCAGAGCCTTGCCTTTCGTGCCTTGCTGAGGAAATCATTCTTTTTTGTTCGAGAACATAATCTTGCAATTAAGTTCTTCTTTGCCTTATCTTTGGTAGACACTCTATGGACAACATCGAGATCAGTGGAAGTAACGGGACATCCAATTTTCCTGCCAATTGTCTCCAATACAGCAACACAGTCCTCGCCCTGTGTACAGGGGATGCCCCTGATCTCGATGTTGTTAATGCGAGAGTACTGATCAAGTTCGGACACCCTGCGGGAAAGTGAGCAGTTTTCAGATTTCAGGGCTTTGTTTTCTGCCACAAGTGAGGCTTTTTCACTGTGCAGCTTCTCAACCAGATCATTCAAAAATTTTAGACTGGACTCAAGACTGTCCACGTGCTTCTTTAGCTCCAGCACGTCAACCCCAGTAGTCTGCATTTGCACGACAATCTTGTCAACAATGCGATCAGTCATACGATCAGATTCATTAAGAAGCCTTGATTCCAGTTCGTCAATTCTTTTAGCGAGCTCAGCACAGGAGGGCATATCTAACAACACTCAAGTATATAACGACACTAGAAACTCAATACCAGGATACAAGTAGATAAAAAACAGTTAATGGCAGCAGCGGCAGTAACAGGATAACAAAGAAAACGACAGATGATGTCGCAACCAACCTGTACGAGCAGAAAGGAGTGCGTGAGTTGTGCACTTGGTGGTAGTAGCAAATACTGAAGTGAGAACCTTGAGGACTGAAGTGGAGAAGGGTTCCATGGGAACAGCAGTTGAACATGGGTCAGTCGGTCCTTAGGGAAAGGAGAAATCCTTTCAGAAGCGGGCGCGTTTGTGCAGCTCAGTCTGTGAATCGGAGATGCCCCGCTGCAACCAAAAGGGAATCGGGTTAACAGTCCCGAACCCGGCTACGGAGATCGGCCCTTCGGGGCCCAGTGCGGCAACGCAAACCAGCTCGGAGACGCCGATGGGAGCCCCGGGAAGAGTTTTCTTTTCTCTGTAAGGAGATCAAGTCCCTGGAATGGGTTCACCCCGAGATAGGGATGGTGGCTCCGTAGAGCAGTGCGGCTCTTGCGCTGTCCGGTGCGCTCCTGTCGGCTCTTGAAAATCCGAGTGAGGGAGTGTGATTTTCGTGCCGGACCGTACCCACATCCGCAGCAGGTCTCCAAGGTGAACAGCCTCTAGTCGATAGACCAATGTAGGTAAGGGAAGTCGGCAAAACGGATCTGTAACCTTGGGAAAAGGATTGGCTCTGAGGGCTGAGCCGGTCGGGCTGGGGTCCAGAAGTAGGAACGGCACTGCACCGGGACTGGGCGAGGCTCGCCGCCGTAAAAAGCGGTGCGGCCGAGCCCGGATCAGCGTCGGGACCTTCCTGTGGAAAGCCACAGCTGTGCATTTTCCGTGGGCTTCGCGCCTGAGGTTCTTGCTTTGGCCGGCAGAAAACAGCCAACTCAGAACTGGCACGGACCGGGGGAATCCGACTGTCTAATTAAAACAAAGATTTTACGAATGTCGGCTCAATTTTTACGGAAAAAATAATTCGCGAAATTGTTTTTTAAAATTCCTAATAAAGTCACACCATTGCTGGTGGGCGGGGGCGCCACTTACATAGGGGTGCATAGAGATGGGGGTGTGCGCCATAACCTTTATTGTTTGCAGAATAAGGACATTTCTCACTCTGTGAGGTTGCCTTCGTCATCGGGTCGTTGGACTATCTGACGATGGCCGGACGTCACTGGCTGTCGTTATTCTCAACTTGTATGTAAGTGGCGCCCCCCAGAGACGACGGTGATTTCGGGTCGATGCAGCAGGCACAGTTTCTGCATTGGAGGCTGTGGCTTGTCGTCTCGCCTGTCACCTTCGCTAGGCTATTTTCGCGAGTATGACCTGTTTTGTGGGCATTACTTTTTTTTTTTTTGCGCCATGCTGCTGCATCGGGCGCAGTGCGACTCCGGCATTCTGGTGTTTTGTAGACGTAGGGGCTGCGAAGTGTGATGGCGTGCTCGAAGCCTCGTCAGTACTAGACTCTATCAGTACTTCCAAGTGTGTTTGAAGTCTTACTCCTCGGCAGAATTCCCGTGCCCCCCACCTCGGTCGCGAGTTTACGAATTTGAAAGTCTTGAGGTTGGCAGGTATGCAAGAGAAAATTACAGGGCAAGTACTGCCTTAATATTAGGCTGAGGGAGCACTGCAGCTCCCTCATGGCGGCGCCTTGTTCGCACCCTGCTTTTCACTGCCATGAATGGGAATGCAAAGCACTCTTTTGGGGCACCTTAGTGTTTTGAAACACCTATATAGATTAATTCATGAAATAGCTAAGGCCTTATACATAAAAAAACTGGCCCCACGGTCACCCATCGGTAACCCTACGAATCAGCAAACTGGAATTTCTCAGAAAGAGTCATCTGTAGTTTTAACTTGACACTGTTCATGCCTTTGTTGCTGGTGCATGAGCTGTGGGGTGTTTTTTCTGAGACTTAATAGATCTTGTTCTTTTTTCCCTAGGGCTCAGCAGTATGATAGGTAATGTTTAGATGCTTGGCATTCTCAGGGCGCACACATTATGATTTGGCTTGCTTTTATGTTTTTCTGATGGCATTTAGAAAACGGGCTTTTTGTTGGGAGTAAGCTTTAGTTTGAAGTAATAACGCTTGTCCTGCCGCTTTCTCTTGTGTCGTCGCCTCATTTGGCTTTTAGGGCAATCATGCATACATACAAACCTGTGCACAAGGTTGTCACCCATGAAAATGCCCACTAGGGTTGCACAGTGTATCTATAAAAGAAGTTGCTACAGCTTCCCAAACTCACATCCGGTAAACTCACATCAATTGAGCTCAGATCACTTGGTTGGCATTTGTGTAATAGGTGTTTTCCAAAGAGCACTTTAAGAAAGGCAGCTGTTTTGGTGAAGGCAAGTACTTTGTTAAAACATTGGCTGCAGTGACATCCCTCGTTAAATCACTGTTGATTACTCATGGCAGGAGTAAACTAATTGCACGTAATAGCAGACTAGACCATCGCAGACGTTTTTTGGAGAAAAGGCATATTACTATATGGACCATCAAAGTGATAATGTATAGCGGAGAGAGAGAGATATAAAAGCTTTAGTTTGACAATTCCTAGTCCGATTCATCAGAATATATAGCAGGGGCTCCTAAACTTTCTGGCCTTGGGGAACCCCACATGCCTTCCTAGAGTTTCGCGGAACCCCCCCCCCCCCCCCTACCTCCCTTCCTTTTCCCACCAATATGCTCATCTAGCAACGGGGCAGCACAAGCCACTGCACCGATGGTTTTTCTTGCAAAGACTTCGGAAGTGCGGATGTGATGATTTTAATTGTTAAATTGAAACTCGAATGTAAAAATTCACAATGTAAAAAGGGGGTGGTGGGGTTGGATTTGTTGTGCCACTTGCGGTACCCTAAAATGCCGTTTGCGAAACCCCATTTGGGAACCCCTTGTCCATAGAAAGAGAAAAGATGCGACAAACTGTAAGACAATTGGCAGTTTTATCTCAGAGGCGAAACATTGAAAGTGACAGCAAGGTTTAGCATTGTGCTGAATCTCCTAGGATAGTGTTAAGCAGTACTGCGTGGGGCGCATGTTGGCTCGACGCAGCAGGCGAGGCAACTACTGCTGTTCAGCAAAAACTTGTTCCCTAGCAGCTACCAGGTGTCTCGCAGTGCTGGCAGGATGAGAAGCGTTGCCAGCATCGCCCCTCAGTGGTGCACGAGAACCGTGGCCATTTGTAGCTGGAAGTTACTGTCAGTTCTCCTCGGATCAGTTCTGTGGCGTGGCTGCTGAGCAGGAGCACCAGTGTTGGTGCGCAGGACACTTGTGCCAGTTTCATTGAATCTAATATCGGGTTTTTTGCGTGATCGTACTCAATATCTTGCTATTGATAACCACCACTCGTCCTGTAATAAAGTCGAACATGGTGTTCCACAAGGTAGCCTACTTGGTCCTTTGCTGTTCATTATCTATATTAATGATTTGATAGAAATAGACACTAGTGTCCAATATGTTATATACGCAGACGACACGAGCTTATTTTTATCGGGTTCAAATGCAGATGATTTAGTGAATCAGGCCAATATCGTCTTAAATAAGTTACATCTTGGTCTCTTAAAAATTCCCTTCTCATTAACTGCAATAAAACTAAAGCTACAATAAACTAAAGCTACATTTAAAAAATCTAGCTATTTCTGTCAGAGCTACTCTTACCTTAGGAGGAAATGCCATAGAAATGACTAACACCGTTAGAATGCTTGGAGTCTATTTTAATGAATTCATGTTCTGGGATGGTCACATAGAACATCTTCAAAGTAAGCTTGCACGTATTGTTGGAGTTGTGAGAAAATTTCAGCATTTATTGCCAGAAAAAGCAAAGCTTACATTGTACCACAGGCTGTTTGAATCACAGTTAAAATACTGCGTATTGGTATGGAGAAGTATAACACAGGTAAATATTAGTAAACTGATCATAATGCAGAAAAATGCACTTAGTGCGATAGCTGACGTGCCTTACAGAATGCACCCTGAACCACTGTTTACAACCTATCGTATCATGCACTTATCCAACATGTACCAGTATCGTCTTTTACAGCTCTGCAAATCACAGATTGAACACGGCATTTTGTTCTTATGTGAAGTCGCTAACCTCCACACCAATATTCTTTACTACCTTACAAGGCACCACGAGTATTGGTCTGTTTCTCACCCACGTACTAACTACGGCTTTCAAACCCTAAGCTATACATTGCCTTCTCTGCTTCACAAGTTTGGCTTTTCTCACACCTCGATACGCGAACTTTCCTTTAACTCTCCTTGAAACTTATTTAGTTAATGTGTGCATTTCCCCGCTAGTTTAATTCTTTTTTGTGAGCGGAACCTGCTTTGAATGTATCCGGAGATATAATGTATTTGTAGTACTGTCGTTTTTATTGTGCACCGTGTTTTTCCAGTTTTGAGTCTTTCATGCTACATCATTAGCCTGTGCTATTTCTGTTTCCGTGCACACCGCTGTACCGATGTATACGGGGGAAAGGGAGCTTTGTCAAGCCGCGACTGAGCGGCTTTTTTTCCCTTCTCTTCAGCCATGTATTTATGTATGCATGTCTGGAATAAAGAATCGGACTCGGTGAGAGGCACATTGCCACCCTGGCTCTGCGGCAGGGCCACGATTGAGTGGAGCATGACAGTGCATCCACTTCACTTCATCGTTTTCGTGGAAATAAGTGCAGTGCGCCTTTAAGGATATAAAAAAGATTAGGGCACATTAAAATGTGAATGCCTTCAAGTTCGTTATTTAAATGACTGCCCTCAAAAAAGCGGGCAAGCTCGCACTCAGTCATGCAAAGCTTAGGCACAGCGAAAGTATCAATCATTAAGACCTACTGGCTGCTACTGCTAGGTTTTAACTTGGTTGCTGCTAGGTCTTAACTTGGTTTAACTTAACTACGCATGTAGGGAGGGTATTCTCGAGCGATCATTTTAGGAGGCACCATCCCTTTTGCGACATTTCGTATAACTAGCGCTGGACGTGTCGGCGCCTATGGGCGACAGCGTTCCTGGCATGCCACAAACGCAGGCAGGCAGGAGCCGTGTCTGTGTCAGGCGAAGCGAGCGTGCACCTGCGCCAGCAGTTACTAGGAAATGCGAGGTGACGGCATCGCTACAGCTTTGGAGCATGCGCGGCTAGGCAACACAGGCGGCGTCGGCAGCAGCTGTGCGTGTGGCCTCGTTGGTGCTGCTACAATTTCTTTCTCTCTCTATCTTGCTCTCATTTTCTCTTTCCCTCTCCCGAGCATTGCGCGCGCCACGCACATGCTCTCATTCCCTCATTCCCTCTCCTTAACGTCCTATGTCAAGGCGACATGTGCACGGCACGGAGAGGAGGCGAGGCACATGCCCCTCCGCGAGTTGGTTGCTAGGCAACGCAGTGACATCATAGGTTTTGAGACAGCAGGCACTACTTTTTACGGTTAGCTAGAACAGCTTCGCTGTTGAAAGGCCAATTAATAAATACTTTTTTTATCAGCCTTCTGAAGATCACATTATTAGCGGTGAAGTATGTCCCCCTCACCTAGGAACTCATCTGCAGAAACGCCTTGTTCGCTGCACTTACAGCCTTTTTATAAAAAATCTGTATTCTCTAAAAAACGACCCTATATATCAGGATGTGCATGTCATGAATGACATGCCTGCATGACATCAGTGACTTGAAATGTCATGCCATGACTAACATCGAAGCACAAGAGCAGCATACACGGCATAGCAGCATAGCAGTATGCAGCATACACGCTGCATACATGATGCATTTCATCGTTTGCAATAGAGCACTGCACGGGCCTGATTTTTCGGCCCGAGCCCGACCCGGGCCCGTAATACAGAGCCCGGGCCCGGTCCGGGCCCGTGGTTCCAAGCCCGGGCCCGACCCGGGCCCGTGTTACTGAGCCCGGGCCCGGCCCCAGCCCGGGCATTCATTACTAAGCTTAGCTAGGGCCCACGTGTGCATGACCAGGCCCGGCCTGTAAGAAAAAAAAGTCTTTTTTTTACTTACAGATTGTACCGTATCTGTCAGCCTCACCTTCTCGAGGTTTAATCAGCTGCAGTATATAAGCAATAAAAGGCCGAAATCTTTGTTTCTCCCACGGGAACATCAGTAATACCTGTGCTACTATTTTTCTGGTGGTGCGCATGCACTTACCTTGATTTGTACGATATGGTTCTATGATGTCATTTAGCATGCAAATATACAAGGCGTTTCATTTTAGCTGAACCAAATCTTTAAAGATTGCCTGTGGCAGATAGCACAGTTATAATCCTTGATCTAAACTACTCGACGAGGCGGCCATTATTTCCACGAGAAATCAAAACGCCTAATTGTATAATTAACATAATGATGCTAATTAACGTTTTAAATAATTATTTTATGGCACATCTTTCAATCTACGAATTACAGCCGCCGAGTTCGCAAGGCGTATCCACATGGAACGAATTCTCTGGACTAAACCAGTTTCGAGATAATAATTTTCAACGTGTCCGACGAAATCAATCAAATCAAATCAATTTATTGTCCAGTTTACATGCTGGACGGTAATCTTGGACTAAAAGCTACATATGTAGCTTTACGTGACCCAAAAGACCAGGCGGCGCAATAGTACAGCAAACAGTGTGTACAAATGCACAATAATTCACATATATTTCCAGCTGTCGCTGGAATTCCTAATAGACGAAATAGCTATGAACGGAAAGACAAAGAATATTTGCGTCACGTCGAGTTAACAGAATTGGAAAAAGTTTTAACAGAATGCATTTTAAACAACACTACAATAACAATACTAGCTATACACAGGGTTCGCACAGCCCCTTGAAATCCTTGAATATCCTTGATATTGACAGTATAAGTTCAAGGGCCCTTGAAACTACTTGAATACCCGTGGGCTCCTTGTAATCCTTAAAAATCCTGTGGGATTTGTTCCGCTAGAGGAAATTAACGATGTACCTCCGCAAGTCATGCTGATATTTAAGGCCCTTTCGCTTACGAATGCCCATGAAAACAAGCTGTGTTGACTAAAGGGCAACATCAGGAAGTTTCGGTTTTAAATCTCGCAGCCCCTACGTCGTCTGGCAGCTAATATGCATTGGAAATCCAATCCAATGCGAGACATATCGCTCGCTCGGCTTGCGTATAGTGCCTAGAATATACTCTAGTGTGCCGTCCACCGAGAGTCTCCAACGCGGGACGGTGGCGCGGGCAGTGATGCCTGCCGCCGCGGGCCACCAGACGGCGATGCCTGTCGGCACCATGCTAAATCCTGCGGTGTTCGACTCGCGTTCGTTTGCGATGCGTTGATTGCTACGCGTCGATTGCAATGCTTAGTTCATTTCTCGCCTTGCTGCCGCTTTCGTTGCAGTCTTTTCTTATTGTGAGTGGGTTTTTTGCATCTATGTGTGCACTCGTCTGTCTAAAGAAACTTTGAACAGGTCGCGAAACCGCGATTTCCCAGAGACGCGGAAAGAAACGGCTCATCTCATTACCCAGCGCGTCCGCAGACCCCGAATGTATTGCGGATTGGGACAAGAACATAAGAGGCAGATCGCCGGGCAAATGGGGAGACTCGCGTCGTGTCTTGCCTGAAGTCCGCCCATGTCTCAGCATGGTCCGGCACAGTCTCGAAGTGCAGCGCACCAAGCGGCCGGCGGCGGCAGGCATCACACTCGGTGCTACCGCGACACCCGCTCTCGGCACACTAGTATGTGTCTTTTAGGTACTATAGTCGGGCCGTTTGTCGGCCTCGTGCGCGCCATTTCAGTGAATTTTGCGTTTGCGTTGTGTGTTTACTTTGACAAGATGCCAGGCGGGAAGTGCAAGTTTCAGCCTGCGTGGCTGCAACATACGGACTATCGTCACTGGGTGAGACCGGAACCAAGCGATCCTTATCGAGCAATGTGCGCATTATGTCAGAAGACGGTCGACATTGCAACGATGGGGGAATCTGCCTTGAAGAGCCACCAGAAAGGCGAAAGGCGACGGAGTTTCCGTCGAAGAGCCAAAGAAAAAAAAAGCTCTTGAAAGAGAAATTAATGCGAAAATAGTGCTCCTTCCCTAAGTCATGTGAGGAAATAAAATTACGCTAACACTCCTTGAATTCTGCCTTTTTGCATCCTTGAAATCCTTGAAATGTCCTTGAATTTCCAGCCAAATATTGTGTACGAACCCTGTATACAAAACAACGCAACACCAGCTATACAACATAGCATGAGACTGAATTTTACAAGATCAACATTTACTAAGAAAACGAAACAGGATTTACATTATATACTCAGAACCATACACAAAGACAGAATAATCACGTCAGATACATTACAAGAGACCAAAGTGTCAGCTGAGTTCTTTCTTACTGAAATTACTGCCATTTTTGTATCTGTTCAAAGTGAATGGTAGGTAATGTATTAACGACTTATGCTTATAGAGTGTTCTGAAGTATGTAATTGACCATATCTCAGGATTTCTTGTGTTGGCATTAATGCGACGACGCTCTAAGGAGGCTAATTGTTTTATGTAGTTCAAAGCTAATTCTGACATGGATGGCCTAGCTAATGGATGGTCAAAATGCCTAATTGAATATTTAACCTAATTACGTGAATTAACTTTTTAATTAATTATTTAACGGAACATCTTTCAATCTACGAATTATAGCCGCTTAGTTCGCAAGGCGCATCCACTTGGAACGAATTCTCAGGACTGAACTAGTTTCGAGATATTAATTTTCAGAGTGTTCGATGAAATGCATGGGCGTTTCAGTTAAATTTTTGAGGAAAACGCTGTTTTATGCATTGAAGCACAAAAGTAACTGGCCTTAGTGCTAAAATAATGCCATAGTATCGACACTGATAATAGTGCGATCGCAAAAGAGGTAACATGGAAATGGTTTGAGGAGTGGTTCTTTGTATAATTTATTTTTCCTTACGCGAAAATAATGTTCGTTTTTGCGGAAAAGAAAAAAAAATTAGCGTAGCTTGCACTGGCGGTGCAATGCTAAAGAGACAGCGGAGATGATGGGCACCTAGCTAGTCCTGGCTTTTGGGCTAGACTGAGCACTACCAAGTCATCCCCAGCTTTTCCCTGAATTTATTATTGATTGATTATCCATTAGCTATTGATTGGCTATTGATTGTCTATTGCAAGAAATTGGCCACGTACTTGGGATAGGCTAAGCACTACCAAGTTATCCAAATTTATTGATTATTGATCCATTATTGATTAGCTCTTGATTGGCTGTTGATTGGTTATTGTAAGGTATTGGCCGCGTATTTGGGCTAGGCTAAGCACTACCAAGTAATCCCCAGCATTTTCGGGCATTTATTGATTATTGATCGATTATCGACTAGCTATTAATTGGCTATCAATTGCCTATTGATAGGCAATTAGTCTCCACCATTCTTAGCTAGACATATCCAGGCTCAGCTTTGCTAGTTCACAGGTGTATGTGCCATTGCTCTTGGACCCTTTCTGCACTGCTCCCAGGATCGGCCCACATTTTTGGATTCAGTGGACACATTAGGCCCGGCTGAAACAGCTCCGCTGTTAAAAAGGAGAACTTCATCTGTTTTACAATTTTCTTTGATGAGATATAGTCATCTGATAAGATATGCAGTCAAAAGAGCGGTGTGGATCTGAGAACAAACTGGAATGACCGATATTCTAGTTGACATTAAGCGGAAAAAATGGATCTGGGCAGGCCTTGTAAAGCGTAGGATGGATAACCGATGGACCATTAGAGCTACAGAATGGATACCAAGGGAAGGCAAGCGCAGTCCAGGACGGCAGTAAACTAGGTGGGGTGATGAAGTTAGGAAATTCGCAGGCGCAAAGTGGAATCAGCTAGCGCAAGACAGGATTAATTAGAGATCGCAGAGAGAGGCCTTCGTCCTGCAGTGGACATAAATATAGGCTGATGATGATGATGACAGTCATCTCGCACGTGTCACTTCAGCTTGGCACAGAATGCATTGAACCATGCAATGCATAATGGTCGCGTGTGCTCGAAGGCCTACTTAGGCCCTTCAATGAGCGGGCCCGAGTCTGGCCCGGGCCCGTGGCTTCAAGCCCGAGTCCGGCCCGGGCCTGCGGCCTCAAGCCCGAGCCCGGCCCGAGCCCGCTGACAAACGCTTCGGACTGCCCGGCCCGTGGGCTGGGCCGGGCCCGTGCTTTCGGACCGGCCCGGGCCCGTGCAGTGCTCTAGTTTGCAATACAGTTACTCGATACAACAAAGTCGGTAAAATCAGCAATTCGCTTCATTATATCAAAATTTCATTGTATTGAAATTCAACCTTTTATGCAAATAAGAATAATCACCCATCAATTTTTGTTATGGAAAGGGGCCGCAAAATTTTCCAAATTGTCAGGCAACCTCAAGGAGCAAACTTGAATGAAAAAAAGTATGGTTGATCGCTCTTTCATAGGAATCTGTAGAACACGAAAGTGAAACATGTCTTTCTGCTGAGCACGAGGTCGCGGGATCAAATCCTGGCCATTGCGGCCGCATTTCGATGGGGGCGAAATACGAAAACACCCGTGTACTTGGACTTAGGTGCACGTTAAAGAACCCCAGGTGGTCGAAATTTCCGGAGTCCCCCACTATGGCGTGCCTCTTAATCAGATCGTGGTTTTAGCACGTAAAACCTGATAATTTAATTTTTTTTAAACATGTCTTCACAGAAGCTGTTGCATGTTTGCTTTGTGACTCACGATCCGCTGCAGCGAAAGGCGCACGATTTGCGGGCTGGCGACTGTGTTGTAGGTTTGCTTGACGCGCGCGGTCCTGTTGGCAGCGGCGTCCAGCTGCCGAGTCGCGTCAGCGATGGTAAGCGCATTGTGGTCCGACTCCGTAGTGCCTTGGGCAGCCAGTTGAGTTGCGATGCACTCAGTATCAGGAATGCAAGTGCCAGAGTTTGCAGCATGCACTGCGAACGCGCGAAGGCGTGGTGCTTTACGCTGGCGTGTCTCTTGCCAGACCAAAATGAGATTTGCCTGTCGACACCGTTGCATTTCTGCGCCGCTTAGCGCAGCAGTTTTCTTAGTTGGTGCCATCGCGAGTGAAGCAGTAGGCGGCGTGTAAGCACTGCTGATGCATGTTGAAGCTGCACTCCATAGGCGACGAGGCGCCACAGGTTAATGCGACGTAAAACATCCACAGGCTAATCCGACGCGAAAGGCAAACCATGTGCGGAAAGTGCCAACACCAGGCTATACCGCGTTGGAGCCTCTGCTTCGCTGTGACTACCGAAGCGCCCCATGTCTGCACTCATTAGTCTTCACCGCTCCTAGATGGCGGCTCTATCCTTGTAAACAAAACATATTTTACTCGTTGGCGCTGAACGTCACATCCATTGCAGGAAGTTCATCATGGACCCCAGCATAAAACACTTTCGTGTTGAAAAGTCATTAGTTGAATTTGAGAGTCAGCGACAAAAGATACGGTTCCATGTCGTGTCAATGGTATCTTCACATCAGTGGTATGAAGCTGAGCCAGCCACGCTTTCGCGTCTACTCCGCCCCTGTGGCTGATAGTGTCATCTGCAGTGGGATGACGCTATCATGAAAAGTGCCGGCAATGGTGAGCGAATGCGTTTGCCTCTTTCTTCAGTGCGTCTCCTAAACTAGAGATTATGCAGCCTCTAACACTAAATGCGCAAGAAGCAGCGCATGATGCTATGCCATCTCAGCTCGCCTAATCTTTGCACTTGGGCACGTGGGCTCTGTATGCGCTTAGCCACACTGACAGCCGCGCTAAAAAAGAAGACCCCACTCCCCTTCCCCCTCCCCTCTGGCACGCTTGATTGCACTACCGTGAGCTCGCTCACTTTCCCCCCTTTCCCCTTGCTCACGCAGGAAGATGGCGCTCATCGAGTCACCATCTTTCTCGGCTCACCCTAACACGCTTTCACTCACACCTAAAGCATACAGCCCAGGGGCACAATAGGATCTTATCGTACTTGGACTTGATGCGGAACATGACACTACTCCGCTTCGGCAGTTGCTCTTGGTCGTGCAATTTGAGAGGTGCGTCTGCGGAATCTTTCGTTTATTTCTTGGTATTCCTTCGTGGTAGTAGTGAAATTTCGTTATAATGAAATTGTGTATAAACACTCTTCGTTATATGAAGGTTCAGCAAACATATGGCGTTCTACAGAGAAGCTATAAAAAGTTAAATACATTGTTATATCGAGAATTTAGTTATATTAAAGTTGGTTATATCACGGTTTAACGTACAATGTGTCGCTGCATTGCTTCATACATAACGCATTTCTCTGTTGGCAGTATCACTACATTGCTTCAATGCTAATCGCATTAATGTCAACCATGATCGTGAGGTGGGTTCTGCCAGATTTTTTTTAATAAATGGTCAGTGTTTGAATGATGAAACAATTTTCATATCTTTCCCTATGTTTTAGCGTTTCCTGGCTTCCAGTGAAGTAATTTTCAACATTTAAGATTGACAGGTCTCCTTGGTGTACAAATATTTCACCTTTCTCCTTTACAGGTGGTGCTGAAGCCAGTGACTGGTCGGCGACATCAGTTACGATTGCACTGTGCCGCATTGGGCCACCCTGTGGTGGGCGACACCACCTACGGTGATGCAAGGGCTGCCGAGCACAGCCGCATGTACCTGCATGCGTGGCGGCTCCAGCTGCCCACTCAGTTGGCTGTGATTGATGTCAGCACCAGCAGCGAGCACCCATTTTGCCAACACCGGGCGTGGCAGGATTTGCCGTCTCGAGATGGTGACCTCGGTGGCAGTGGCTTCAACAGGACGGTCACCATCAACGATGCTTTTGATCAACTCGAGCGCTCAGCGCTGTTTTTTGCTTGGAAGACGCAATCGCCATGGTGTTGTATCAACGAGACCTGCCAGCCTGAACTCTCATCCAAAGAAGCGAATAGTTGATTGATAAAGCAGCAAAATGAAAAAACTGACGTCGTCTGGAAGTAGCCAAAACTTAATGTTTTCGATCTGTTGGTGTGTCATTTTGTATAACAGTGCCCATGCTTCGGCACCAAATCAACGGACCAAGCCAGATGTTGCGTCTGCTTTCATCGTCATTTTAAATTGAACAGTTTTTCAGTGATTAAGCTGGTCATGTGGAATGTAACGATGGTCGTTTTCTTAATTGAAAGTTTTTCCAACCCAGCACCACAGAGGCGGAATGGGGTGAAAATGGCGCTGAGCAAAACACTGTCACACTCATTAGAATGCTGCTGCAATAAAATTGATGGTGCTTGTTGCAGTGGTGTCGCTAGGGTCAGCGAAACCTGGGCCGATGGCCCGCCGCAACACCCCCCCCTTCGCCTTCTCGTTTCAAGCAACGAAGCACAATTTTATCCTCATGGCTTGCTTCAGCATGGAGTTTATACTGCAGGTAATGAGTAATTATTTTTATGTCCTTTTGAAATCTCCAAAGTACTGAGTGCACCATACAACTCCCAATTCAGCATCACATCACAAGTGCATATTTACGTGTTTATTTTGTATTACTGGCAGAAAAACAGGAGCGCAATTTTTCGTATTTCAAAAAAGAACACTTCTGAAAAAATAAACTGGGCAATAGTTTTCCTTAGCTGAATGTCCAGATTAACAATGTAAAAATAGACAGGTATATAAATACACGAAATGCAAACTTTGGGCATGTAAAAAGACCTGTTGCGATTTGTGCACCCCCCCCCCCCTTTCACTGCGCAGCTGTACCGTCAGCTGTACTGAGACGATCCGCCACCCCAGACCTTCCTTCGCCTCCTATTGACCCTTTTCGCGGAGCAGTTTGCTCTAGAGGAACGAGATGGTGCTTTCGGCGGCGCGCCATACGTTGCCTCAGCGAATGCGCACGAATATGAAACTATTACTGCTTCTGCCCTGCTACTGTGTGATAAGCTGTCGGAAATGCAACTGGGTGTTCGCTAATACACTCTGCCCTATTCATGCTGCAAAATGTGTAACGATAAAGGGAAGACGTGTGCGGTAGTTCGCTGCAAAAAATAGTAATTCGGATATTTGGAATGCAATCAACCTGTGTCGCCGCTGCTACATAAGAATTGCCTGTGTTGCCGCCCTTCGCGATGCGCGGCTTTCCTCAAGGATAAAAAAAGATTATTCATCCGCCTGAGCTGTATAGCTAACCTCCAAAGAAAGGACTTCAACTCCGGAACGTCGGCACTTAAGAGTGAGTACCGCTCGTTACAAAAGGAAGTAGTGCCACTTACTGGCATAGTAAGTTTCTCGCACGTTATCTACACACATCCACCTGTACTCGCACGCAAACCTACGTCCACCCTATCGCCAACGTATCAATAATAAGTGAATAGGCGCTCACTTGAAGCAATGTGCCGAAGCATGAGTGACGGCGACTACACCGACAAGACACGAATGTTGGAAGCTGAACGTTTCGTGACGATACACAGAGTAAGCGAGGGACTAGAGATAATACGTCTTTGCTACGAGCTACCGCAAAGTACAGAACATTTATATTCCAAGCTTTGTGCGTAGCAAGAACAAATCTATCGCAGCAGAGCACACCCGCGAGCGATTACGCTGAAAATAAACAATCAGATAGTGGCCGCACCGAGGAACTTTACTGAGTCAGAAATATGACAAGCTGCTGGTTCAAAATGTTTGCCAAATAAATACCGAAGAGCACACTGATCCTGCTTTAATCCATAAGCAGAAAGTTTCGACAGCTTGGAATACATTTCTAGTCCCGCTTTTAGTAAAAGCACCGTATACGGTGCTCGCGCGCTCTGAAAGCACTTACATGTCCTCTAAAGCTGTGGACAAAACCAAAACAGACGGTGACTGTGTCGTCCACACAGTCACCGTCTACGATATGCGTCGAAACGGAGGTTTGCTGCGCCGCACCGGCGTCACGCACTTGTAAACGCGGAGGCAACGGAGGCGGCTGAGGCAAGCAATGGGCGCGTCACCACGTGATCAAACATGGCAGCGCCCACGGGAGCGCCGCGAAAAGGGTCGTGGGTGCTTGTAAAACATTTTGTTGTTGCGGAACTGCATATACTATGAGAAATTTACAAATAACCATAAAATGTGTGGTTTAGTGGTCTAGAAAGGAAGCTTTCATTCCAGAAGTCTAATCTTGGTTTGCACTTCTGAACAAGCGCAGATGTTACACGGCATTTGCAGTCAGTTGACCCAGTCTGCTGTTTCCTGAAATGATGCCTAGATGACGTAGAAGGCACACAAAAGCGAAACAATAAATTATCTTCACTCGATAAAGTATTCTTTGTAGAATCCATCTGAATTTATTAGGTTGATTGTTGTAATCATTATTGCAAAATATAATGGCATAAAAATTTGGCCGGACCCATCTTGCAATGACTGTTGACGGCAACGCATTTATTGCAATGGGTATATGCCGCTTTTTAATGAACGTCTTTTACACCAACGCTTTAGTGAGCTGTGCCACGAATACACTGTGCCGCTTTTACACGAATCTCTCGCCAACTTGAGTACGTGCCACTGGGAATGCTCAACAATGAGAAAACAGATCCTTTGAATTTCTCAGATGCTGGGTGGAATCGAACCCACGGACTTCTCAAGGACAGAAACCCGACACTGCGCCACAAATGCATGGGGCATGCGCTGCTTTTCACTGAACATCTTTCACGCCAACGCTTTAGCCAGCGCCTCTATTATTGCGATAGCAATTATATGGACACTCAAAAGCAGATTTCTGCCGTCGCCGTCGCCGTGAGGTTCCGTATGACGTCATTTGGCGAAGAAATCGTCGCCGCGCGCCGAACGCTGTATGTGCGAGTGAAAGGGTGCGAGGGGCGCGTCTTTCACGGGGAGTGAACGCACAGCGGAGAACAAACGCGCGTTCTGCGCCGTGCTCGCTTAAGGGATGCAGAAGTAGGCGTCTCTTTTCTCCTTTACAATCACCATATATGTAGAGCAAACGCGCCTTCTTCCGACACGCGAGAGGCCGTGGGGGAGGGAAGGGAGGCGACGTTTAGCTGCGGCACGAAGTGCCTATTTATATCAGAGGCTCCGGCAACAGTCACCAACGCCGCACGCACTTTGAGCGAACGCGGGCAAAACGCCGATGGCGTCGACAACAGTTCTGCGTGTTGCCGATGCTGCTGCATGTCCAAGTTTATACAGCTGATAAAGCTAATATCATTACTCCGTATAGCTCTCTACAAGTTTGCTATCGCAATTGATGCTTCGCCTTTCAGGTGAAACTGCGACAACTTTTTTTTTCATGCAATCGCTCGCTCCGCAATGGGAGCCGTTGGTGCGCCTTAGTTCATTGAGTTGCGCGATGTGACGCTACCCAGAGGGTACAATTAAGGTCCCTCCATAATGTTTAAGGTATCGACATTAATGCCCCTTGATCTTGAAAGTAGCGACACTCTCGCGCGCGCGCTTCTCCCTTCCCCGGGCCGGCGCGGTGCGCACGGCACGCTGAACCCTCCAGTGGCTCGCTGCAGCCGCATTAGAATCGATGCGCGCGCTTGTATATCGGCCTTTTGGAGCGTTGTATGGGAATTTATCCCTTGTGAAAAGGTCGTGACGAAAGTACGCTTCCGATAGAACGTCACGATATTTTTTTTTTTGAGGACGCTTCCATAAATACAAGCGGATCATAATCGTGGCTCTTAAAAAGCTCAAAGAACGTAACCAAGAAGAAATGTTAGTTTACTTTGTGGGTTCTTGGTGTCTCACAGGCGGCCAACCACCGCGGGTTCGAGCTTAGCGAGCCACAGGGCCGCGTCAGCCGTCGCCTCCAGCAGCGCTCGCGCGCGAGCTCAGAGGCCGCACGGGGCTACCGAGCGACGCACGCAAAAACACAGTAAAGCCCTGAGTTGACGGAAACCGTTTACTGAAACCGTCAGCACCAGCACTGCGCAAACGCCCGCACGGAGGGGAGCCAAAGGGGTCCCGCACCAGGGCGAAAAATACAATAACAGGCGCCTATAGCACGTCGCGGCGAGAGCACAGGCTCAAGATGGAACACGCCGCTAGGAAAAGTCCCGGCGGCTATGCTACTTGCTCTGGCGATAACCAATGGGTCAACTCGCGAGAGCACGGGCAATATCCTTCGGCTTAGGCTTTCGGCAAGTGTGGCTCGGCGAGGTACGACCTCGCGCGAGCACTAATGGCACCGCTCGTCGGCTTAGCGTCGGGAAAGGATCAGCACAAAGTACGCGCTCCCCGCACGGGCAAAGGCACCGTGCGCGAGCTCCAGTCCTAGTCACAAAGGTGTCGGCGGACGAGAGGAAAGCATGAACGTACCGTGCGCTGGTCCCGGAGAGAAAGTCCCGAGGCACGCTCCGCCGCTAGCAACCGACAACCGGCCGCGTAGTGACGTCAGCGCCCCGCCCTCACCGCCAACCGCCGCGTGCGCAGCGCCACCGCGGGAACCGGTTAGGCGGCGCGGGCGGAGGAGGCCAGCGGGGAACGATGGCGAGGGATGGCAGAGCAGGCGAAGCCCGCGCAATCATGCCGGCGCAACCCTCAATCCCCACAACTTAAAGTGAATTCGCCCAAAGTAGTGGGCCAAAAGCCTTTGTATCAATGCCACTGTGCAAAATACATGTTCTGTTTGCGAAAGACCCAATAGAGATCTTAACGCATGCTACTGTATTCCTGCACGATGAAACGAGGAGAAATTTAAAAAAAAGGCCGTTTGCTCACACGGAAACTTCTAAGACTATGGCACTTGAATATTAAGTTACAGAATTCAAGATGTAATGTTTATCAGAATTCAGGGAGATTATGAAAAGCGCGTGGCTTGTACTTTATGAGCATCCGTGGATAATTAATACACGCCGATACGTAACTTCGCTTCCGTGCGTATGGCTATTTACTTCACGGCTGCTGCCAAGATATCATTGAGCGGTTGTTAATTGACTTTTTACTTTCGCTTAACCAAGTCACGTTCATAAGCCTATATACAGAAAAGAGGAAAATTTGGTATATTTCAACAAAATAATTCTTATTCGCACTTTTTCCACAATGAAAATCGCTACCAATGTTTTATAACTGATGGCACTGAACTACAGAATGATCTAGGCGGCGCCGAAGGTTGCGGACCGGACCGGTAGGAGGTTCGAAAAAAAGTGCCACGTTAACTACGGCATATATGGCAGATAAACTAATATTCTCCGTATTTTAGCGCTAGCTGTATGTGCGTATTTCTTCGTTAAACCCTGTTCCACATGATGGTCTCATTTCTAACAACCGTGTTTCGCCGTTCATTGTGTTTCATTATGTAATCACGGTACGAGGACGTATATGCTATAATTAAGTATAATATAATTGAAGAGTGCCCTGCGTTTTTTTTTTTGAGCATTTCCTGCGAACTTCGCACCTCTTTGCCGGGAGGTTTCTTTCCTTTGGCGCCGGCCGATCCGAGAACTAATAAGGAACTGTGTTGGGCTTCAATTTTTTCTTTTCATAAGGCAGCAATACGTTCGGCTAAAAGTGATCGTTCGTAAAATGGAGCTGAAACATGTCAGTGATCTCTGAGTATACGCATGGTAAGAAGCAAATTTATTCCATTTGAATTTGTTTGCACTCTTGGAAAGGAAGACTGAGCAAGCATCCACATTTTTATTATACATGTAACTAAAAGGAAACGCCACTTATCTACGTGTGTAGTGTACGTAAACAACAAAAAAGATAGTCGCCGTATGGAAACTCTGTAATGATACAAGCAGCACGCAAATAAAAGCAAAAGAGTTCCTTGGCTTCACAAGTATCAGGCGCAAGGATCACACACACACACACATACACACAGACGCACGCGCACACATACACGCGCACACATGCACGCACGTACATACGCGCGCGCACACACACAATTACAAAAAGGAAGTTACAGGCATTAACGTATAAATTACATACATTTGAAAACTAAAGCGCACGCGAAAGCACAAAGAAAGCTTTGTCACAGCACGAAGAGTCACCAAAAAAGTTCAGCGACTCACTATATGCATAGTTATAGGTGCTCCGTATTGAACTGAACGAACAGTCCGGCTATGCAAAGAGCATTAAAATCTCCATGGAACTTCACCCACAAATATAAGGAAAGCTGTAAGATTCACCTCGCCAAGAACGACGTGCTTAGAAGAGGCGAAATCCTTTCTCCCGATGTTATGGAGCCACGGAACCGGCCAACGATGTTCCGTTCCCGTCGGGGGAAAGAAACTAATACTAGCCCGTTCTGTGACCTACTACTGCATTGAAACGCGCAGCAGCAAGGCATTTCCACGGAGAACCAAGCTGAGATTCCTACGGAAAGACGGAAGACCTGAGGAAACGTTCGGAGCGGCAGTGCGACCACCGCTTGGAAGGCGCATGGCGGGTGGGAGGATCTAAAAGCGCGCGAAAGTTTCGTGCCATTTTCGTGACGTCAGGGTCACCTGACGGGGTAGTATTGCGCGCCGCAGCTAGAGTGTACTAGATAATGGTCGAGTGGGCCGAACGGCGCTCTCACGCTGAGGCGCCGCGTGTGGAAAAATTTTGCGAGGGCGCTGCGAGCGAACTGGATTGGGGCGGAGACGCGCTCCGCGGCATATTCAACGCACTTTCGCTGCGGGCGCCGAGGCCGATTGCGCATAGTACGCTCTTAAAATAGTGCTTTATTTCAACTGCAAATTTATGTTTACACCATCTTGCCAAACATATATATTTGAGGCATGGATTATACAACGCGTCGTCTTCAGTTTTGCTGTCGTTGTCAAGCGCGTCGTCTGCTAGCGAGCGCGCGTTCGCTACGCGGACGCTGGCGGCGCCCAGTTTTTCTCACAGAACGTCTTTGTAGTACATTTGTTTTTATGTTTTAGTTGCTTTGGTGCGCTCATGACTCTTCACGGCGGGTACCAAAGGTAGTTTCAGTCAAGTGAACCTTTGTTTTAACACTGTCTTCTAAAAGCAACTGGCATCTCTGCAACATGAAGCTACGTACGAAAATTTTATTATGATAGCGTGTCATTTTACGCGCGCTTCTTGTCGGTGGATATTGATCAGGAACAATGATCGAAGAAAACAATATTAAAGTGAACTAAACCAGGTTTATTAGCTGCGTGGCGCGAAGAATGACCGATGTATTTCTACGTAATTAAATCAAAGGGTACTGAGAATGGTACAAATGGTACAGTGAGAACTCCCGACCGTGCACGTTTGCATACGAAACACACGTATTAGTGAATACTGCACATAAAACTCTCATTCGCAGAAATATTATTCATAGCAGGCAATTAAAACTATATATATATATATATATATATATATATATATATATATATATATATATATATGATGGTGTTATTGATATGCTGTACGACGCCGAACAGTCGTTTCCGTACGAATGTAACGCATAACAGCACTATTGCAGTCTCAAAGGTGAGTTACCGATGCAAGTGCGGACTGTTATTCCGAATGATTGTGCTGCCGGAGAGTTGTGGCTGTTGCGCAGAGGCGCAGTTCCTGAGAGAATTAACGCAGCTATATAGGGGTGTTAATAAGTCCGGCTAATAAGCTGCTAATAAGCCCTGCTAATAAGTGTAATAAGCTGTCATTGAATATAAATGCCCCGTTTTGGGGTAGCCTGTAAATCTGCTAACTTGATTCAGGCAAGGAAAACTTTTTTTTTTTTGACAGTCTCACCATCTTTGCAATCCATTAAAACTGGGTGCCCCATGTGGTACCACACTTATCTTCTTGAACGAACGCAGCAGATCTACACATACCTGTACGTGTATGTGAGGTATGCCGTTTCTCTAATTGCTTCATTATTGTCGTTATGATAGTGCGTCGAATAACTGAAAGCAGCCGCTTATAATATACAAGCTGCTTAGTTGAGCGGACAGACATTTGGGAATGGCATTACATTTATGTGTGAAATATAGGATAAGTGTAACATGTTTTTCTCGGAAATCAGGCTCGAGAATAATTTATTTTGTTTACACTCCTAGAAAAAAGACGAAGAACGCAGCCACCTGTCTTTTTATTTTTTAGTTCAAACAAATTTGTGGGTTTTACGTGGCAAAACCACGATATGAGTATGAGGTACCCGGTTTAGATTTCCCCACCTGGGGCTTTTTAACGTGCACCTAAATAGAAGTACACGAGTGTTTTCCATTTGTTCCCATCGAATTCCGCGACGGATTGAACCCGCAAGCTCCAGTTTAGCAGCGCAGCGCCGTATATTCACTATACCGGGTGTTCGAAATTAAGGTTTAGGTGATTTTTAAAAATCTCCTGTGGCAGTTAGCACAATTCTCATTGATGAGCTGGGTTATTCGAAGAGGCGGACATTAGTAGCACGAGAATCGAAACACCTATTCACCTTATTAACAAAATTGATTAATGAACTTCTTAGTTAATTACTTTACGACACATATTGCAATTTACGAATTGTAGCCGGTGATGTTGCAAAATGCATCCACTTGAAATTAATTTCCAGAATGACACCAGAATGACACTGACCGCGATAAATGACCCCGTACCAATTACTCCGCATTCTGTTACGCGAGTAAGGCGGAAACTTGAATAGAATGTTGCGCTGCAGTTTTTTTTTTTTTTCAATAACAATGCTTCCCGTAAATCTGAGTACCCGCCGCGGGGGCTCAGTTAGCTAAGGCGTTGCGCTGCTGAGGACGAGGTCGCGGAATCGAATCCTGGCCGCGGCGGCCGCATTTCGATGGAAGCGAAATGCAAGAAGCCCGTGTGCTTGCGTTGTAGTGGACGTTAATGAACCCCAGGTGGTCAAAATTAATCCGGAGCCCTGCACTACGGCGTGCCTTATAATCAGAACTGGTTTTGGCACGTAAAAAACCCCAAAAGAAGAAAGAAATCTGAGTACAAGGTGCCGGATGGGGCAGATATGCTTTACTTGTTTGAAGCGGCAAGCAGGAAGGTTACATATGTTTCTCCGTTTGCGTTCCGCAAGACCTACTGATGGAAAACTGTATGCGGAACAATACACACGAGAGATACATGCTGCTTGAAGAACGAGAAAAATATTTCTTCTCCAAAGGGAACCGTACAATAACATAGTAGAATGAAAGCCGACACTGCGGCCGCAATGCACGGGCAATCACCGAGCGGCATTAAAAAATAAAATGAAGAGAAAGAAAGGCATTTGTTCTTAAGACATATATACATGTCATATTCGATTATGAACACCGTTTGAGAGGTCTGAATGCAAATACCAGCGCGCGAAGTAGTGCGATTGACCCTGCCGAGCAGTATCGCCAGCAGTTTCCAACGGCGCGACCTTGATGCGGCCCAATCCAGTTCGATCGCAGCGCCGCCACAGTATTTTTCCACGTCGGGCGCCTCACTGCAAAGCATGCGCCGCCCCAGCCGCTCGTCCCACTCGACCATATTCTAGTACACTCTACCGCAGCCATTCAACGTGGCGGATGCGCTGGCTCCGCAAAAGAGGCGGAGAAAAAACAATTTGTCGCAGTTTCACCCGAAAGGCGAAGCACCAATTGCGATAGCAAATTAGTAGAGAGCTATACCACGGCCACTGGATAAAAAACAGGTGCGGCCCGTTGCGTCGCGCCGAAACGGCGTCTCGGGCCTAGTTCTCCAAGCGCCCGCTCTGGCGCCACTGCTCGGGTACATCCTTTCACGGAGAAGTGCTTTGACAGCCGCGTTGGTACGCGCGACAGTGACTCTAATGAGGCCGTAAATAACGCGTTTTATAGTTGCACGTTACAGGTTGAATATTGAAGTCGTTATTAGAAGTGCCGATTGCTTCACATATGTGAAAAGGGTGCCCTAGGAGTGCCAATCTTTTGTAGAGTGGGTCTCAATGCTCTCCATGAAAGCTGCCCGCTCGACTCACGTGAAATAAAAAGAAGTGCTCTATTACGAATAATCGGGAGTGGATTTACATGTTTCATCAAGACGAAGCAGTGAGTGATGCAGGCACTAAGGAGGGTGTTTTTTTAGGGGCGAAGCTCCTTAGGGTGTGGGTCTGTCCCTCCTCTGTAGTATGTAGTAGTAGTAGTAGTTTCACCGCCTAAAATTTGTTAGGCGGTGAAAAGCGGTCACCGGTGAAAGATAAACAAGTGCACGTATATATATATATATATATATATATATATATATATATATACAAACGACACAAATGGCCTGACCGAAAGGCTCAACAAAACTATGACTGACATGCTCTCTATGTACGTAGACGTTCAGCACAAAACGTGGGATGAAGTACTTCCCTACGTAACGTTTGCGTACAACACCGCGACGCAAGAGACCACCCGCTTCACGCCATTCTACCTTGTTTACGGTCGTGAAGTTCAGACCATGCTTGAAGCAATGCTTCCATGCGACACCTTTGATGGTCTTGACCAAGACGCCGAGCTCTTCGTGCAGCGAGCCGAGGAAGCACGCCAACTGGCTCGCACGAACATCAAGAAACAGCAGTGCATCGACACACGCCACTACAACCTCCGCCATCGCCAAGTTGAGTACCAACCAGGAGATCGGGTTCTGGTCTGGACTCCTGTCCGCTGCAAAGGCCTATCGGAGAAACTTCTCAGTCGGTACTTCGGACCTTATGAAGTGCTGCGGCGCGTGAGTGACGTCAACTACGAGGTTCTTCCTGACGGCAGCCAACCAACACGACGTCGAAAGACACTACCCGAGATTGTGCACGTTGTGCGGCTGAAACCATACCGCACTCCATAACCACCATAGTTTGTGGACCATGCCATTCCTTTTGTTTTATTTATTTTTGTCGTGGACAATCATTGCCTCAGTGACATTGCCCTGCGTTTTATGACTGCGCGTCAGCCAGCGTTCGTGCGTGCATGTGTCTTCCACGCGTGTACTTCTACGTTCGCCCTGTAGTGTGTGTGCTTCTTTTAGCATCGAGTCGATGCTCTTCCGAGGAGGGAGAATAATGCCACACCTTGCAACATGTGGGACAATATATAATGAACGAGAAGAAAGGGAACCGAGGGGCCCGATTTTTAATAATCATATCATAAGAAGCCAACAAACACTGACACCAAGGACTACATTGGGGAAATTACTTGTACTTACTAATTGACTTATAGAAATGATAAATTAATGGAAATAAAAATGGATGAAAAAACAACTGTCCGCAGGTGGGGAACGAACCCACGTCTTCGCATTTCGCGTGCGATGCTCTCACCATAGAGCTACCGCGGCGCCGTATTCCCTTCCACTTTCTGGGATATTTATGTTTTACAACTAGAACTAACCCTGGGAGTGTTAGCCAGCGCCACCACTCACAAACCTAGGCGGCGGATGTGGAACATCCTTTCTGGCGCAGGAATCACGAGTACGTGATCTTTTTGAGTGAAGGCAACCCACATATGCTACCTACAGGCATCAATGCTGCGGGATTCGAGCCCTCGTTATGTAATGAACGAGAAGAAAAGGAACCCAGGGGCCCGAACCGAGGCGCCCGAAGACGTGGGTTCGTTCCCCACCTGCGGCCAGTTGTTTTTTCATCCAGTTTCATTAATTTATCATTTCTTTAATTCAATTAGTAAGTACAAGTAATTTCCCCTATGTTGTCCTTGGTGCCATGGTTTGTTGGCTTCTGATGATATATATATATATATATATATATATATATATATATATATACATTGTCGCGGCTCACTGGAGACAAGAGCGGAGAAGGGTATTTTATCGAAACAATTAGGACATGCGCTCAGTTCAGGCTCCTTCTTCTCTAGCACCTCGCTCGCACACTCTAGGTCAGTGTCCTCGTCGTCAGCGTGGTTGGGCACATATAGCGTCACGGCATTGTCCCCCTCCAGAAGGAGCATCGTCCCAATGCTCGGCGGGTAGCACCCGGTGTTCAGCGCATGTCATTCAGAAAATAAGGTTTCATGCGCACCACGTGCAGTCTCGGGCATGTCCTGACGGCGCCTCGAGCAGGATGGGCTGTCAGGAATGACTTCATAGTTGACGTCGCTAAGGCGTCGTAGAACCTTGTATCGTCCGAAGTATCGGCGTAGAAGTTTCTCCGCGAGGCCTCGGCGGCGTACGGGAGTCCAAACCCAGACTCTTTGGCCTGGCTGGTAGACGACGCATCGATGATGTTGATTGTAACGTCGGGCATCACAGCCTTGCGGGCTAGTTATGCGAACGCGCGCTAGCAGTCTTGCTTCTTCGGCGCGCTCTGTAAAATCTGCGGCGTCAGTCTCGGAATCACTGGAATCATGAGGCAGCATAGCATCCAGCATTGTAGTAACTTCTCGACCGTGGACAAGACGGAATGGCGTCATTCTTGTTGTTTCTTGCCGAGCCGTATTATAAGGAAAGGAAGGAAGGAAGGAAGGAAAGAGTGGAGGAGGAAAGGCAGGGAGGTTAACCAGTTCAGCACAACCGGTTTGCTACCCTACACATGGGAGCGGGATGAGGGGGAATAAAAGATGGGGAGGAGAGAGAGAGAGAGCACACAGCACAGCACTCACATCGTCAGTCACAGTCCGTCGCTCTTGCGTGGTACGTGACATCACTGTCGCAGCCGCTTGTCCAAGCCCGTTTCTTTTAAAAAGCGAAGTAGGCCCTTCGTCGCCTTCAGCTGCGATGTCTTCTGTTGACGACATGTGAGAATCACTTCAACTGACATTGGTCTGTTGTCAAGGTGCGCTAGAACGGACGCCAGGGACTGTCTCTGAACATTATATTCAAAGTCGCATAGAGAATGTGTTCTAGCGTCTCCTCGCAAAGACAGGCATTGCAAAGAGCGTTGTCGGCCATTCCAATCAGAAATGAATAAGATTTAGTGAATGCCACCCCTAGCCATAAGCGATAAAGCATAGTGGCCTCTCTTCGGCGAAGTCCAGTTGGCATACAGAGATGCATCAAACAGGGCAGGTGGTATTGACGATTGCTCCGGTTGGTCTGGCCGCTTCGTGTGCACCATAGAGAGAGCGTGATCGCCTGTGCAAGCACTCGAAATTATAAGCAAACGTTACGTAGGGTAATATTTGGTCCCAGTTCTTGTGTTCCACATTGACATACATACACAGCATGTCTGCGAGAGTCTTGTTGAGGCGCTCCGTAATTCCATTGTTTTGCGAGTGATAGGCTGTCGTCCTTCTGTGTGCCGTGCCACTGAACATCAGTACAGTTCGCAAACGTTCAGCCGTGAACGTGGTTCCCCTGTCGGTTACGATGACCGCTGGAGCACCGTGCCTCAGGACGACGTTTTCAATGAAGAACTGTGCGGCCTCGGCTGCCGTGCTGCTTGGAAGTGCCTTGGTTTCCACATATCACGTGAGGTAATCTGTCGCAACTATTGTCCACTTATTTCCGGCAGCAGATATTGGTAATGGGCCGAAAAGGTCCATCCCAATTTTTGCAAACGGTGTTTCCGGCACTGGAACGTGATGTAATAGTCCGGCAGGTTTTGTAGGTGGCACTTTTCGACGCTGACAGTCAAGGCACGTTCGAACGTAGTGCTTCACCTGTGCTGCGAGCCGTGGCCAGTAGTACTTCTCTTTGATCCGTGCTAATGTTGTTGTGTAGCCTAGATGGCCTGATGTAGCTTCATCGAGACAGGCTTGGAAGATTTCATTGGGCAGAGTTTTTGGGACGACTAGTAGATATATCTCTGCCCTGTTGAAGAAAAGTTCCTCCTAAAAAGAACACTGTTGCGTATGCAGAATGATGACAGGTCCCTTGAGAACATTCCAGGCTTGTTTATGGTGCGGCCTTCTAAAAAATCAATTAGTGAAGCGAGCTCCTTGTCCTCTTGCTGTTGTAGAGAGATGGTGGCCGCATCAAGAACTCCCAAAAAGCCTGTGGATTCATCATCATCTCTGCCTGACGACTCGATCGGCGATCTGGAAAGGCAGTCAGCATCAAAGTGCTGCCTTCCCGATTTGTAGACCACTGTGATGTCGTACTCTTGAAGCCGTAGGCTCTGCGTGCAAACGTGCAGATGGACCTTTCATGTTGGTGAACCAACAGAGAGAATGGTGGTCACTTATGGCTTAAAATGGGCGGCCGTGTAGGTACGGGCGGAACTTGGTAAGTGCCCATACTACAGCCAAGCATTCCTTCTCTGTGGTGGAGTAGTTCGACTCGGCGCGTGACAGTGTTCTACTCGCGTAAGCGATGACTCGCTCAGTGCTGTCTTGCCTCTGAACAAGGACGGCGCCTAGACCCACGTTGCTGGCATCGGTGTGGATCATTGTCGGCGCTTCCACGTCAAGTGGGCAAGAACGGGTGGAGTTTGTAGACGCTGCTGGAACCCGTTAAATACCGCCTCCTGCCCCTCGCCCCAGACAAACGTGACATCTTCTCTTGCTAGGCAGGTGAGCGGTGAGGCGATGCGTGCAAACCCGCAATAAATCCTGGTAATATGTGAAGAGGCCCAGGAAGCGTCTGAATGCCTTCTTGTCCGTAGGCCTTCATAGCCAAAGTGACACTTTTCAGGTTTTAAAGTAAGCCCAGTGCACCGTATGGCTTGAAGAACTGACCGTAGCCGTCTGAGATGTTCATCCAACGTGGCAGAATAAACAATCACATCGTCTAGGTACACTAAGCAAGTCTTCCACTTAAGGTCCGAGAGAACAGCATCCATTAGCCTTTGAAACGTGGCTGGGGCGGATCACAAACTAAAAGGGAGAATTTTCAAATCATAGAGCCCCCATCAGGCGTCACAAAAGCAGTCTTTTCGCGATCCCGCTCATCGACCTCTATTTGCCAGTATCCACTTTTTAAGTCCATCGACGAGAAGTACTGTGCATGCCATAGCCTGACGAGGGAATCATCGATGCGTGGTAAGGGATGCACATCTTTTTTCGTAATCCGATTGAGCTTGCGATAATCGATACAAAACCGCAGGCTACCATACTTCTTCTTAACGAGTACCAAGGGCGATGCCCAAGGGCTTTTTGATGGCTGGATGACATCGTTTTCTAGCATTTTCTTGACTTGCTTCTGTACTGATTGACGCTCTTTCTCAGCCACGCGATACGGATGCTGTCGGATAGGTCTTGCTGTTTCCTCCGTAATCATGCGGTGTTTCGTCAGTAGTGTTTGACGCACTCGGCACGTTGTAGAGAAGCAGTCCTTAAAATGGTCAAGCAGTTCCCTGAGGCTTTGTTTCTGTTGCGGCGCTAGACCTGGGTCAACGTCGACGACGGGTGCATGTGGCATCGTATTGGTGGTTAATTCCTCTTGTGCAGCAAAACAGTGTTGAACGTGGCCAATTTCGTCAAAGTATGCCACAGCGGGGCCTTTACAGATGTGCCGGCGTTCATTAGCAAAATTTGTCAGTAGTACCTCTGTACGACCACCGATTAGCCTGACGATACCCCGAGTGATGGCAACACCTTGATGGAACAGAAGTGCAGTTAATTGTTCGGCTACAGCGTCCTTGTTAAACTGTTCTCAGCAACTGACGGAGACACGACTGCATGATAGTGGCGGTATGCAGACGTCGTCGTCGGCGACACGTAACGATGTACGTCGGCGCTCTTCGTCGTGGCTCGTGTCTATACTAGTCGATAAGGTTATCTCGCCATCCCCTATGTTAACCACGGCGCCGCACTCCCGCAAGAAGTCCATTCCAAGGATGAGTGATCTGCAGCACTCTTTTAAAATCATAAAAGTGGCGACAAAAGCTGTATTTCCTATCTGGAGTCGTGCAGTACATTTTCCTGTTGGTGTCATTATCTGGCCCTCGGCATTTCGAATATAAGGACCCGTCCATTGCATTTTGACTTTCTTAAGCCGGTCTGCCAACTGCTCACTCATTATCGAAAAGTCTGCGCCTGTGTCAACTAAAGCTGTCACGTCGTGCCCATCAATCGTTAAGAGTAGGTCGGCACTCACAAATTCGTCGGCGTTCCGTTTCTCCGGGTTGCTCTGCTCGTTTCTCAGTAATAATGGGGGATTTTCGGCGGTTCGACGACTTGCAACCTTCCCCCCGGAGGTCGCTGCTTTTAGTTTCCCCGCCGTGGGCATGGAGAGCGCCCTCTTACCACGTCGGCGAAACTGCCAAGGTTCGGCGAAGAATAACGTAACGGAGACGGCGAGCGCGACCAGAGATTAGCTGAGTTGCCTTGTTCCCGAGTGATACTGTCGTCGAAGCGTGGATGTCTCTCTGGAAACTGTCGCGGAATAGCAGGTGACATTTCCTGGAAGCCACCCTGGCGATGAGGGCAAACAAGATAAATGTGCCCTGGTTCTCCACAGTGAAAACACAATGGTCGGCGACCAGCAGTGCGCCATACGTTGGTCCTGCGAAGCTGGGGTCGCCTGAAATGCTCTCTCTGTATCCAGGCAGCAGTAGGTGGCCGCTGGTGGTACTGCTGTACTGGCACGGTAGAAAGCGGGCGACGGACAGCATCTGCGTAGCTATATGCACGTGGCTCGTAGCGTGGCTCGAAGCGTGGCTCGTAGCGTGGCTCGAAGCGCGGCTCGGGACACGGTTCAGGGAGTGGCTCAAGAGATGCAAATGCTTGCCGGATTTCTTGGCGGACAACTTCAGCGACCGAAGCAACAGTAAACTCCTTCGGTGTCGCAGTTTGCTTCAATCTCCTCGCGCACAATCTCTCTGATGAGTTGACGCAGCGAGGGCTCGTCTGTCACTGCCAGTACTGCGGCTCCGCTCGCACACTGTAGGTCGTCGTCTTCGTCGTCAGCGTGGTACAGCACAGGTAGCATCGCGGCATTATATATATATATATATATATATATATATATATATATATATATATATTCTAACGCGAACATAGGACAAGAGAGCAGCGGGCCGCGTTCGCAGCGTGCCTCAGCCAGAGTGGCTCAGGCAATATCGAGCTCACGCTTCCCGGATGACTGGCGATGTGGCTGCAGCGCCGGGCATTTGTCTTCACTACAATCACTCCCATCGGAAAAGGAGCCATCCTGGCGACTCATGGTGAACATAGAATCAAGGGGTCGTAATACGGCTTCAGGCGTTGTACGTGGACGGTTTCATGACCACGACAGCGTTGGTCCGTAGGTGGCGTAACAGGCTCGCCAATATAGTTCACAGGCGATGTCTGCGCTACAACACGGTAGGGTCCTTGATATTTGGATACAAGCTTGGATGAGAGGCCAGCAGGAACGGCAGGAAATCAAAGCCACACAAGGGAGTCCGGAAGAAAGTGACAATGCGGGTGATCATCGTCACGTCGAGATTTTTGTTGCCATTGGTCGACGGCCGTAAAGGAACGGGCGAGTTGACGGCATTCCTCGGCGCGGCGGGCAACTTCAGAGATGGGTGTACATTCGGATCAATCGGGTCTGTACGGAAGAATGGTGTCGAGGGTTTGCGGCCATACAAGAGGAAGAATGGGGAAAAGTTTGTGGTCGCCTGTGGTGCTGTGTTGTAGGCGAACGTGATGAATGACAGAGTGAGGTCCCAATCCGTGTGATCAGAGGTGACGTATTTGGAGAGCATGTCGCCAAGGGTGCGGTTATATCTTTCCGTCAGACCATTAGTTTGAGGATGGTAGGCGGTGGTGGTGCGATGAACGATGCGACATTCAGTAAGGAGCGCGTTTACGACTTCGGAGAGGAACAGACGTCCTCTATCGCTCAAAAGTTTGCGAGGTGCACCATGACGGAGAATAAAGTTTTTCAGTAGGAAGGATGCGATATCACGAGCTGTGGCAGCAGGCAGAGCGGCTGTTTCTGCGTATCGCGTCAAGTGGTCGATGGCGACGACTATCCAGCGGTTTCCGGAAGCCGTGCTCGGAAAGGGTCCATACAGGTCAATCCCAATGCGATCGAAGAGCCTGGCAGGACACGGGATTGGCTGGAGTGGACCAGAGACATGCTGCGAAGGAACCTTGCGGCGTTGGCACTGAGGATACGACCGAATGTACTTGCACACAAAGGTGTACATGCCACGCCAATAAAACCTGGAGCGAAGCCGGGCGTACGTTTTGAAGACACCCGCGTGTGCACAGTGCGGGTCAGTGTAGAAGGCAGAACATATTTCACCACGAAGATGTCGCGGTATGACGAGCAACCACTTTCGGACGTCGGAGACGTAATTTCGGCGATAGAGAAGTCCATTCCGCATTTCAAAGTGCGAAGCTTGACGGCGCAAAGCTCGAGAAGGTGGAGGCACAGTCGACGGGTTAGGAATGAAGCGGATAATTATAAAAGCACTAATCCAGGCATCCTTGCGTTGCTCCGAAGCCATGTCGCAGCCTGCTGGGAACGAAAGCACTTGGTCAACGGCAGAGAGGCAGGCATCGCTTTCGGTTGACATGGGCGAACGGGAAAGCGCGTCGGCGTCGGTGTGGCGGCGGCCAGACCTGTAGACAACGCGCACGTCGAAATCTTGCAACCGCAAAGCCCAGCGAGCTAATCGACCTGAGGGGTCCTTCAATGTGGACAGCCAACAAAGTGCATGGTGGTCTGTAATTACGTCAAAGGGGCGGCCATAGAGGTAGGGTCGAAATTTACCAAGTGCCCAGATTATTCGTCTCTGCTTCGTCTCTTCGTCTCTGCTTTGGTGAGGGTGCAGCTTGCGTATGCGACGACGTACTCGTCGAACCCAGATTTGCGCTGCGCGAGCACAGCGCCGAGCCCAACACCGCTGGCGTCAGTGTGTACTTCGATCGGAGCACTCGGGTCGAAGTGACGCAGTATAGGCGGCGATGTTAATAGACGACGCAACTCTTGGAAGGCATCGTCACAGGCAGGGGACCATGTGTAATTGTTCAAGTCGCTCTGTAGAAGCTGATTCAAGGGAGCGGTGATGGACGCAAAATTCCGAATGGAAGCGACGAAAGTAAGAGCAGAGGCCAAGGAAGCTGCGAAGTTCTCGTACGGAGGAAGGTTTTGGAAAATCAGCAACTGCATGGAGCTTGGCGGCGTCAGGAAGAATACCGTGATTAGATACGACATGGCCAAGGATGGTGAGCTGACTTGCGCCAAAGTGGCATTTCTTCAAGTTGAAGGCCGGCGGCAGTTAATTAGGCACTGTAACACTTCCTCTAGCTCACAGAGATGGGTAGGAAGATCGGGCGAAAAAATAACCACATCATCTAAGTAACACATGCATGTTTTCCACTTGTTTTCCACGCAACAGGTTGTCCATCATACGCTCAAATGTTGCTGGGGCGTTGCAAAGCCCGAAAGGCATGACACGAAATTCATATAGGCCATCTGGTGTTACAAAGCTTGGCCGTTTTAGGTTGGTCTTCGGGTGTCATGGGGACTTGCCAATAGCCGCTACGTAAGTCGATAGAAGAGAAGAACTCCGCGCCTTGGAGACAGTCAAGGGCGTCGTCAATTCTCGGAAGAGGGTATACATCTTTACGAGTTATTTTGTTAAGACGACGGTAATCGACACAGAATCGAATCGATCCGTCCTTCTTCTTAACAAGAACAACGGGAGATGCCCAGGGGCTATCCGAAGGTTGAATGACGCCGCGCTTCAGCATGTCAGCTACTTGGCCATCGATGACACGGCGCTCTGTCGCGGATACACGATATGGCCTTTGTCGCAGTGGCGCACTAGTACCCGTGTCGATGCGATGACAAACAGTTGACGTGCGGCCCAAGGGAACATGCTGGCAGTCGAAAGACAAACGGAACTTGTCGAGAAGGCGTAGAATCTGGGCGCGTTGGGAAACAGTCAACGCGTCGGCGATGGAGCCATGTAAAACATCGGGCGAAGTCTGCTCCTGCGCGGGGTACAGGTCATTCCGGCGACCTCATGAGTGGCGATGGAACCAGTTGGCATGTCAATGATGGCAGCAGGGTTGACACACTGGACGCGGCCAACGTACTCCTCACGAAGCAAAGTAAGAGGACAGGACAATTGGTTGGAGACGAGCAGTCTGCTGATGCCGGCATGAACGTCCAAAACAGCGAAAGGCAGCGGGGAACATCTGCAACGAGCGAAAATGGCGGATGGCGTAAAAAGTGCGCTGGCATGAGCAACAATGTTGCATGACACTGTGGCTAGGGCAGAAGAGTGAGGTGGAATTGTAACGTCTTCGGCAACAAAAACTTTATCGTCAGGTTCACGAGCGTCAAGGAGCGGGGCGTCGCACGGCGTTTGAAATTCCACCTCAGCACGAGAACAGTCAATGACGGCCTTATTAGCGGAAAGGAAGTCCCAGCCCAAAATAAGATCGTGGGAACAAGAACACAGCACCAAAAATTCGACGATGTAGAAGAGGCCGTTGATCACAACACGAGCAGTACGCGCAGCTGCAGGCGTGATGCGGTCTGCGCTGGCAGTACGAAGGGATACGTTTGACAGAGGCGTCGTAACTTTCCTGAGCGAACGGCAAAGTGTGGCACTAATAACCGAAACTGCGGCACCAGTGTCAACGAGGGCGAGTGCAGCGACGCCGCCCACATATACATCAATAACATTAGCCGGAGAAGGGAGATGCCTTGGTCTGTTCGTGGGTGACGCAGTTCTCGCCTCTGCAACTGCGGCGATTAGTTTTCCCTTTCCGGCGGAGAAGGACGACGACGCATCGGCGAAAGCGAGTGACGTCGGGGCGATGGCGAACGGCGGTCAACAAGAGGGCGGTGGTCCGAGTAAGAAGACATCTGGCCAGGGTTCTGAGGCATGGTGAACCGTATGGTTCGGTGTCGTAGCTACGGCGGTAGGATGTTGGGCGGCGACGGCAAAATCGTGCAATGTGGCCAGGTAGACCACATGCAAAACATATTGGGCGGTTGTCATGAGTGCGTCATTGTCCACTGCTGTGTGGGTACCGCGGCTGACCGAAGTGAGGGGCTGGACGCAGTGGCACGGCTGATGGTAATGGCGCAAAGGTCTGAGGTGCTGGCTGTCCGAGAGCCTCGGCATAGCTAAGAGGTGCAGTCACCTCGGGAAAAGCAACGGGAGTCGGCACCGGTGGAGTCTCGCGGGCAGAAGGGAGAGCTGCGCAAACTTGCTCTTGGATGACCTGGCGAAGGTTTGCCGGCAAAGGCGAGGGTGATGACGTGGCTGAGGACCACGGTGTAAGAATAAGGAGAGGTGCTGACACTCTCCCCCCAACGCACGCGAAAGCGCCGCTCGCTCGCGTCCAGATTATGTTCGGCTTGGTGGCAGCTGGTTCGGCGGCGTCGTAGAGGGCGCTGCGGTATGCGGTCCCAGCCTCGGCGGGAAGGCGCGTGCTTCGCTGTCTGTGCGCTTTGTGCTTGCATGTGCGGCCGTGCGATTAACGAAAATTTAGCGGAGGTAGAGGAATGCCAAGCCGCCGGCGCCGCTAAGCTGGGACCGCTGGCCGCGGCGCCATCTATCTGCTCGCAGCAGAGCTACTCGGTGCGCCCGCGCGCGGCCGAACATAATCTGGACGCTCGCTCGCGCGCAGTGTTAACACCTAAATATTCTTCCACCGTGCTGAGGACAGCAGCGAAAGCTGGCGAGCGACCTCAGCACGGTCGAACTCTTTAATTTGGCAAAGCAGGGAATCCATGTCAGGAGCCACGGCCACACTCGCGAGGCTTTCATCGGACACAGGTGGGCGCCGTGTGAGAAGACGCTGCCTGCAGAGCTGGTCGAAACTCTGGCAAAGCTTAATGACTTGAGAAACTGTGTCAGGGCTTTTTGACAGCAGCATTTGAAAGACATCGTCGGAAATGCCCTGTATTATGTGACGTACCTTGTCGACCTCCGCCATCGTCGGGTTGACACGCCGGCAGAGGTCGACGGTGTCCTCTATGTAGCTGGTGAACGTTTCACTAGTTTACTGGGATCGGCTGCGCAGGCGTTGTTCAGCGCGAAGCTTGCGCACGCCAGGGCGGCCGAAAACGTCTGCAATGCTGGTTTTGAAGCGAGCCCACGTGCGGAGATCGGCTTCGCGGTTTCGAAACCACAGCTTGGCGACGCCCGATAGACAGAACATCGCGTTTTTGAGCTTGTGGGTGTCGTCCCATTTGTTGGTGTTACTGGCGCGTTCATACGATTCCAGCCAATCTTCAACGTCTTTCTCATCGGTGCCGCTGAAGATGTCAGGATCCCGCTGACGCTGGGCACCGGCACATACGATGGCTGGAGTAACCGGTGGGGATGTCGGGCTGGGGTCGTCAGGCATGACGGACGGCAGAGTTAGGGTGCGTAATTCCAGGTTGGGGGAAACCGCAACACCTCTACCAGAATATCCACAAGGGAGCAGCGGGCAGCGTTCGCAGCGTGTCTCAACCAGAGTGGCTCAGGCAATCTCGAGCTCGCGCTTCCCGGATGACTGGCGATGTGGCTGCAGCGCCGGGCATTCGTCTACACTACAATATATATATATATATATATATATATATATATATATATATATATATATATATATATAGCATATGTGGGTTTATTTACCAGTTGCCATCACCCAATAGGATGACGTGCTCGTGACGCCTGCGGCAGAAAGGATGTTCCACATCCGCCGCCATGGTTTGTGAGTGGTGGCGCTCGCGAACACTCCCAGGGTTAGTTCTCGTGGTAAAACATAAATACCCCAGAAAGTGTATGGGAAACGGCTCCGCAGTAGCTCAATGGTAAGAGCATCGCACGCGTAATGCGAAGACGTGGGATCGTTCCCCACCTGCGGACAATTTTTTAAAGGGCGAAGCTCCTTAGGGTGTGGGCCTGTCCCTCCTCTGTAGTATGTAGTAGTAGTAGTAGTCGTCGTCGTCGTAGTAGTAGTAGGTAGCCACGTCTACTTTTATGAAAAAAAAATTCAGAAAGTTTTGTCCGTTGCGCGGAATCGAACCAGGGACCCCTCGCTTCCGAACGCGCGGCGCTAACCACTTCGCCACGAAGCTTTTTTTCTTCTTTATTTCATTGGTATAACCGTCAACCACGTAGTGACAAATTCATAATTTTAGAACTGTTTCATGTGTAACAAGCCTTCCATACGGGGCACCCAATCGGGTACACACTTTTTCGCTTTTTCCATTTCGAGAAATGAAATGAGAGACTCGCGAAAGTACTCTATTGCAGGGCGAGCATCAACGTCTGCATGGCGAACAGCCATGCGTGACGTCCAAATACTATGCAGAGCCATTAACATAGTAATATCATATGGAAAACCATCCTCGTTATCAACCATTAGGTACCTTCATTAGGTACCTTCTTATCCTTCTTTAAGGTCCTTTGCAGGACATCCCAGAAGAACACGCCATCCCAGCATTCCAGGAACACGTGTTCAATCGTTTCAGGTTTCCGGCACAAGAAACAGTGGTCACCCCACGGAACGAAGAATCCCTTATCAGAAAGCCAAGTCTTAACTGGCAAAACGCCTGCATGTAATTTAAAGAAGAAGGTTTTCACCCCAGGACGCACAGGCATGCTTTTTACACGTTTCAGCACCCTGCGCCACTTTCCGCCCGAGAAATGAGTCCGGTACTATGGAATTGGGAGAACAATATCACACAAATCATTATACAATTTTTTACGAGACACTGCGCTTAAATATTCAATCGAGAAACGGGCCTCCAGGAAGCGGCACGACTCAACAACCTCTTTAAGGTAACCCTGTAGTCGACCTTCCATTTTATTGGAAGAGATGACAAAGTTGGGCAAAGCACTGACCAGTCGTACTTGGCAAACTGTGCGCAGGAAAGGATCCTGAACATCTCTAAGGTACAAAAAGCGATTTACAAGCTGTCTCAGAAATAAATGCGATAAGCTTAAGCCCCCATCACGAACACGCCGAAAAAGGTTCGTCCGACTTGTTCGTTCCCATGTCGATCCCCATATAAACACGGCAAAAACTCGATGAAGTCTCTGCACATTCACTCGAGAACAGTAGAGCACTTGTAACACATACCACAATTTACTAATGAAAAACAAATTGCAAACCGTTTCACGAGCAAAGATTGATAAATCTCTGCCCTTCCATTTCGCGGCTTTTTCTCGGATTTCTTCTGTCTGTCTCCTCCAATAGGGATCACTGTCGGTGTAATTTTCTAAGGGTACGCCTAAATACTTCACCGGGGTTGTTACCCACTGCACATTCAGGAAAAACTGTGGCGTGAGATCCCAATCGCCATGCCAAAAACCAATACATTTTCCCCAATTGACTGCACTGCCGCTTACCTGACAAAACGTTTTACAATGGTAATAACCTCCGCTATACTTTCGAGATTTGAACAAAAAACACCTATATCGTCTGCATAGGCCAGAACGCGTACTTCAGATGCATGTAGCCTGAAGCCACTAATTGTACTGCGGTTTATAATACTTAGGCAAAAGCTTTAAATAAACATGCAAAAAAGGAGAGGGGAAATAGGACAACCTTGGCGAACTGAGCAACGCACATGGATGAGATTTCCAACTTCTTTGTTAACAATGAGCCTAGTACTACAACCACTGTACGCCATACGAACAGCTTCAGTTATTACTGTGCCAACATTTGCATGTTCTAAGACAGTTATTGCATGTTCTAAGACAGTTATAATTAAGTCATGTGGCACGCGGTCAAAGGCCTTCTCAAAATCAATCTGGAGCATTGCAACTGCACCCTTCATGACGTCACAACACTCTAATACACACCTCGCTTTGTGAATGTTCGTAAATATGCTTCTGCTCTTTATTCCACATGTTTGATGCGGGCCCACTATTTCTTTTATTACGCTTTGCAACCTTCTAGCCACTATTTTCATAAAAATTTTGTAATCAACATTTGTCAGACTGATAGGACGATAGGCTGATACCTGCCGAAGTTTGATAGAATCGTTCGTTTTCGGAATAAAAATGGTATGGGAAGTGAGAAATGAAGGAGGCAGAGATTTAAACTCAAAGGCCTCATTGAATAAGCGCCCCAATATCGGAGATATTTCTCGCGTGAAGGTCTTATACAAAGCCGCACTTAGCCCGTCAAGGCCAGGGGACTTCCCGGGATTTAGGTCTTCGATTGCTTTCTCTACCTCTCCTACCGAGATTGAAAGTTGCAATCTATCCTTTGTTTCGTCATCTAATTGAGGCATGAACGCCAAAAATTCACTTTTGAAGTGGTCGATATCTACCGTACCTAAAGAAAACAGAGCACTGTAATACTCGTAAAAGGCTTTCTCAATCTCGTCTTTAGCGCCTGTCAAGGCACCATTGTATGTTATTTCTGCAATTATATTACGTTGCGCGTAACTTTTTTCCGTCCCTAGTGCGCGCTTTGTAGGCCTTTTGGCCATTACCGTTTTCTCTGCTCTCGCTCTTATAATTGCACCCCGAAATCTTTCCATGTCCAACAACTCCAATTTTTCTTTCACCGCACGGATATCTCCCTTAAAGGTTCCAGGCGTTAGACACTCTTCTTTGACAAGAGTTTGCAAGTTTGAACGTAACAGTCTCTCGTGAATACGTTCTTCATGTTTAAGTATGCTGCTTCTTTCTACAGCTTTCATTTTGATTTTTTGCTTAAATATTTCCCATTTCGGCCCAGCTTCTGAATTACTGTCACGGTACAGTTCTTGTATGCCCTCATGCACTAAAGTTTTGAAAACATCGTCATCAAGTAGTTTATTATTAGTTTTCCATGAATCCCAGTTAAATTTCCCTTTCTTTCTTTTTTGCTGCAAATGCTAAACATCACGAGGCAATGGTCAGTGAAGGAGAGGGGTGTTACGCAATAATCCTTGCACAGAGGCACAATATCCAGCGACACCTATGCACGATCTAAGCGTGCGTGACTAGAACCTTGAAAATTCGTGAATTGGACATTATGCCCACTGGTAATACATTCTCCCACATCTTCCAGAGCGAAATCGTTGATGATATCCATTAACTTTATCGTGCTAGTCTCACGGTGCGGCGTAGTACTCGTTTTGTCTCGTGCTGAGCACACACAATTAAAATCGCCGAGAAGGATCAGTATACGATCAGTGTTACAATACTCACTAATGCGGCCGAAATAATCTAGACGCTGTGCAACGTCAGTTGGAGCATACAAACAAAACACGCGCCATTCATTGCCGGCAAAAACGAAGTCACAAACTACAAAGCGGCCCGATGGACAGCTTATAACAGACTGTATAACAATACCTAAGCAACTACGCACCAATAATACACACCCTCCTGACGTCCCCACCGCATGACTGACGCACACACTATAATGCGCCGAGAACGGGCGTAACATGCCGTCGGTCTGGTCCTCGCCTTGAACTTTAGTTTCCTGCACTGCGATTATGTCCAATTCTTGTTTCATCGCAATACGATACAACTGATTTTGCCTTCTTTTAGTCGCTAATCCTCGTACATTAATTGTTCCTACGCGCAGGGACCTTTCCAACGACACAATTTTCCTGCCGGACGAGACCGCCGGCGAGACGACCTCATTTCCCATCTCGACGCTTTGTGCAGTCGCCATAGTAAGAGTTCACCTCCTTGGCGCCCCTTGTCAGGGACGACGCGCGCGTCCGAACGGCGCTGCGAGGTTTCTTCGTCACCCCATTCGCTTCCAGCGAAGCTTCGACCTGTCTCAGACGCTGCTCCTGCGACACCGCACTCACGTCGTCATGGCGACGCTTTGCCGGGGCTGTCTCCGCGTCCATATTTCCCAGAGCACTTTCGTCAACCGCTGGCTTTATGCTTGCTGCCTGCTGCGGTTGAGAGACGCTGGTCGCGTCCGAGGACTCTCCCGTGGGGCCCTCATCCTGGAGCACCGGACCAACGCCAACCGCGTTCGATGTAGCAGTCTCTTGGTGCTCACCGACGCTGGACACCGTCACGGCCGGCGTCTGCAGCCCCGAGAAGCGGACTTCCTTGTCAGCTCCCTGATCGGTTCCGCTCTTGTCGGCTGTCGCAGGTGCCGCAGCTTGCTCTGCCTCTTCCTCGTCCATGACAAGCTCGCTTTGGTCTACAACCGTAGATCTGCCCACGGCTTTGGCGTAGCTGCGAGTACATGCCTCCTGTCCATGGCCAAACGCATGACATTCGGCGCACTTCGGTACCCTGCAATCACGCCGTATATGACCCGTGTGCTTGCAACGAAGGCAAAGAGGGGCTCGTCCTGGCGCCACAATGAGCACTGTACCGCTGCCCAGGCGCATCTGGTGTGGTATGTTGTCCAGTGCGATACCCTCTTTCAAAAACAATCGCACAAGCTTTGTCAGAGAGTCAGCACATTCGAAGCCCTCCGCTTTCCACCTGTCATTGGTCACTTCCCTCACTTCGCCGTATTCACTGAATGCCCTCCGAATGTTATCGCTCGTGACATCCAAAGCCACCCAATGCAACTTCAGACGCACCTCTTGCCTGTTGGAGTCGATGACGATGCAAAGACGATCCTTGACGACCAACCTTCCTGCTTCTATAAGCTTCTTTTTCGCTTCATCCGTCCGCAGGTTAACGAGCCAGACGTGGGACATCTGGTAGGCACCTATTACAGCAACGTCCTTGATGACGCCGGCGTCTTGTAAGGGCTTTCGATAGTCTTCGATGCGGTATGGACGACCTGAGATGTCGCAGTGCAGCATGACTGCACGCTTCATAGCTTCACCTGATGAAACATTGGGCAAAATAATCCTGTAGTCCTTGGGCACGGAAAACGACGGGCTACCACGGCCGTTGACGACCGCTGTCGCAGCTCGCTCGGAGCCAACCATCCTGCGTCCGCACGCGTCAGTGACCGGGAGCAGAATCACTACGCCACGAAGCGCACATGGACACACGCACCACGATGACAATAAATACCCAACATTAACGAAAGACTGCGCGTTTCTAACGCGTTTGTGCTAGCGCGTTACGGCCCGTGTAAGAAGCTGGTGTAAGACGCTGTGGCCTCTCCGCCTTACCCCCGTATTCATAAACGCTCCTCGACTTGAACGTGACTTACCACCACCTTGGGCAGCGCGTTCGAAACGCGTTGAAGGCGGTGGCAAGTCAAGTTCAAGTCGAGGAGCGTTTATGAATACGGGGGTTATACTCTCTCAGCAGTCATGTGATGGCGTCGGCAAACGCGGTGCACGTTCCGGCATGTGTAAACGGCTGCGTAAGGGCCCATTCACACTTGCGACTAGGCGAGGTCGCGCGACCAATTGCGACTGGCGACCAGAAAACTACTCAAGACGAAAGATGTTCACACTTACAAATGCAACCGACGAGTCGCTAAACCGAAATGTATCACGATATGCCGTTCACGTCTGCTTGAAATGTCATCGCCGCGTAAAATAAGCGTCTGCGTACACGGACGTCCTGTGCCTTCGCATCTGATTGGTTCAGCTGTTCTGCGACTGCGGTCGCGCGACTGAAAAATCGAGCAGTGAGCGACTGGCCCGAAACGGTCGCATTTCGAGAAAAGCGACCATTTGCGACTACTTGCGACTGGTCGCTTTGCGACCAACTTGGTCGCGCGACCTCGCCTAGTCGCAAGTGTGAATGGGCCCTAAGACGCTGTGGCCTCTCCCCCTTACTAGAAAGTACTGCACGTTTCTAACGCGTTTGTGCTAGCGTCCCCTTAAGCGGGAGATGGTGCAATTACAATGAAGGGCGCTGTTATAACATAGGAATGACGTCACATATGGCGCGTGTCATTGGTGGAAGTCAATCGTTCGATTTAGTCTGGCGAGACTGGGCGAATTACACGGAAGATTCACGGTTTACCGATGATTCCCTCCGGAGCTTCGCACAATCATCATCATTCACCCCGTGGATATGTGGTGTTTTTTTTCATCCATTTTTATTTCCATTAATTTATCATTTCTATAAGTCAATTAGTAAGTACAAGTAATTTCCCCTATGTAGTCCTTGGTGACATTGTTTGTTGGCTTCTTATGATAATATTAATAATAATCGGGCTCCTCGGTTCCCCTTCTTCTCGTTCATTACATAGCGAGGGCTCGAATCCGGCAACATTGATGCCTTCAGGTAGCATGTGTGGGTTTATTGACCAGTTGCCATCACCCAAAAAGATCACGTGCTCGTGACTCTTGCGGCAGAAAGGATGTTCCACATCCGCCGCCATGGTGTGTGAGTGGTGGCGCTGGCGAATACTCCCAGGGTTAGTTCTAGTTGTAAAACAGATACATCAGAAAGTGGATGGGAAAACGGCTCCGCGGTAGCTCAATGGTAAGAGAATCGCACCCGTAATACGAAGACATGGGATCGTTCCCCACCTGCGGACAGTTGTTTTCTTTTTCATCCATTTTCATTTCCATGAATTTATCATTTATTTAATTCAATTAGGAAGTACAAGTAATGTCCCCTATGTTGTCCTTGGTGTCATTATTTGTTGGCTTATGATATATATATATATATATATATATATATATATTGTGAGACGACGCCCGGGACGAAGGCAGAGCTCTTCTATTGTCACACAGCGCGAGACAGCCCACGAACACCAACCCGACAAAATGATGATGATTATGAGGATGGGTATATACACATGAAGACGATGATGAACTGCACAGTTAGCGCTCACACTAACTCCCCCCCCCCGCCACCTCAAAGCGCAAGGAGAAGCGCATCAGAACGCAAACCAACCAACTAACCAACGTTCTACGTTGGTTGGATTCCTACGTTTCTGCGTTCCTGCTGGATTCCTACGTTCCTGCGTTTGATCGCTGTAATAGCATCTCCTGCTTTGGGGGCTTGGGTCAAGTATCGGGTGGTATTTTCTTTGTTCACGTTGCTCTTTTACGTTACTCTTTTTATTTCCGTTTGAAGGATTCTCATGTGTTTTTGAGTTATTCAGCCTTGCTTCATGTCTGTCTCATCACCTGGCCTCGGGGCTTCCCCGTGGTCAGCCTCGGTGTCTCCCCAGGAGCTACCGCTTGAGTTATTTCTCCGCAGTGGAACCGGCAACATTCGCGTGGCCACGGTGCCTACCGACGGGGGTATAATTAACATGAATAACCCGAAGACGATTCAGGTGGAGTTGCAGAAGGCGTCAACTCACTTCCGACAGATCACTGAGGTCCGCCAGTTCGGCAGGGGAGGTATTTTATGTTGCTCGCCAGACCACAACTGTGCCAAGGAACTGCTGAATTGCTCAACATTCGCTTCACATCCGCTGAGATGTTTCGTTCCACCGCATCTTTCATGCTCTAGAGGCATTGTACGAGGTGTAGACGTCAGTTTAGCCCCAGAATAGATTTTAGAGATGTTTTCGGTGGCTGGTGTCATCTCCGTTTACCGGTGTAGCCGAGTGATTAATAACAAGAAGACTCCAACTGAGTCAGTGACAATAAAATGTGCTGGGACAATGCGTCCGACAGAAATCAAGGTCTGGCCCCTAATTTATAAGGTTGAAGCTCTGGCTCCACGCATTCTACAATGCGCCAACTGTTGGCGATTCGGTCACAACGTGAGGGGCTGCAGATCTGCGCCACGTTGCCGTAACTGCGGTGACAACCACAATTTTAGTGATTGCTCATCTGAAGAAGAGAAATGCTGTCTCTGTAGTGGTGGTCACCCCGCTAACTACTCGAATTGTCCTACGAGAACACAGGAACTTCAAATTATAGAAGTAATTGAAAGGAGACGTTGCTCACGCCGTGATGCTGTTGCTCAGGTCCAGGGAAGATCTAAGGGATATGCAGGAGTGACAGCCCGCCAACAAATGGTTGCAGACTCAACCCTTTCCGATGCTATTGCGATAGCGGTCGAAAAAGCGATGTCAAAAGCTATAGAACGACTAACCTCAAACCTGTGGGAGACTCTAGCTCATGTGATGACATCTCAAATGATTCAACTTTTCAGTTCTGTAGCGAGTTCTAACACTAGCTTACAGACTCCTACACATCCCCTTACATCGAACGATGGGCAGCTAATATATCCCACGCCAATCATCGCAGAAAACGCTGAAAATACAATGCAATCAACTTCAACTCAGCAAACCGACAACGGATGCTTCTCTGGATCAGTGTCGGAAAACAACCAGGATGTAGAAATGGGTCTTCCGACGCTTAAACGCACCTAATGATAATTCATCCACATCTGTCCCGCACTCCAAAACCAAGAAAGTTGTTAAAGGTAGTCTTTCCAAGACAGGTGCGAACCCTAATTCTCCAAGTTCTATCCCTCAATCAAAAGCCACTAAACACGGTAAAGACAGTCTTTCGAAGAGAGATTAAAAAAAAACAGTATTTTAGAGCAAGTTATTTCTAAAGTAGGCATTAATTCATCATAAGTGTTTTAAAGGTATTACAGTGGAACTGCCGTTCCATTATTTCTGCGGCTACAGATTTCATATGTTTTTGTGCTGAATTTTCTCCTGACATTATTCTTTTGCAGGAGACTTGGCTATCAAATGGCCAAGATTTCCACATAAGAAACTATCGTTTATTTCCATTGAACCATCCATCGAGAGGGGGAGGACTTGCTTTCTTAATAACAACTAAAATATGCCACACAGCAAAAATATCATATCAGTATATGTCTACGGAGTGCGAGATACTAGCAATATATGTAACTATTCCTGGTTGTTACCCATTTTCTTTAGTTAATGTATATTTTCCCGCAGGTGTTCAAGGCATTAGACACCTTGACACCGTTGTAAAATCTTGCAGGAAAGAAATTGTGATAGCGGGAGACTTTAATTCGCACCATGTGACTTGGGGTTTCAGAACAGACTCATGTGGAAAGAGATTATCGGACTGGGCAATTAATCAAAATTTTTGTTGCTTAAACACGAAAGCAGTTATGTTTATTCAATCCCTTTATAAATCAGCATTGGATCTAACATTTGCCAGTTCAGGGATGTCCGTCACTTCCTGGTCTACAGTCGACTCTGCCTCAAACAGTGACCATCTGCCCATTCGATTTGATATTGTGTGCCCTCTTACTTCCTTAGAGTCCCCGACGCGCACTTTTGTTAATTCAGAAATTTCAGAGTATCTTAAAAGCGACCCTCAACTCCCAGATAACGGTGCCGGATGACATCAAAGCCATGAGACTTTAAGCTGTATTAAAAAAGTTCATATAAAAGGTCTCAGTTTAATGTTACCAAAGATAAAACCACTCTCCTTGGTGGAATTCGGAATGCACGCGGGATGATAGGCGACGAAAAGCTGCTTGGAAAAAACTACTTTACAATCAGTCTCCGAATAACTGGAGTGATTATAAGTTTGCAGCTGCCACATTCAAGAGAACAGTATCCCATGCCAAAGACGAATATGATAAAAAACATCATGCATTCCTCTCTAAGCCTAACAACAAAAAGCTCTGTTCAGATTCCTTCGGTATAGAAAGTTCATACAAACACCAGTGATTATCGCGTCGGTAATTCTTTCACCACGCGAGATATCTGCTTTATTAGAAGTCATATGAAAGGGCTTAGCACAACGCTTAACACCATGTTTGCCAAATGGGCTAATAAGACCTCCCATCGCGGATGACTTTGTAGAAGTCCCAGTGCCAAAGCTTACCAGTATCGTTAGATCTTTGCCTGCCTCAGCCCCAGGTCCTGATGGCATTTCCAATGCCACGCTGAAAATTTTGTTTGCAATGCCTCGTGAGGAACTTCTGAACACAGTGAATTATTCTCTAAAAAATGCTTGGATTCCCCAAGAATGGAGGACAGCCAAAATAATCCCGCTACTTAAAAAACAAGGAGCTGGCTACAATCTTGACAATATTCGGCCTATTTCTCTTGCGTCAAATATGGTAAAACTTATTGAAAGAGTTCTATATGATCGCATGATGGATCATATATCTAAAAATTCGTTACTGAGCTCAAGTCAAATAGGTTTCCGACCAGGTCTCTTCATTTGGTGCGCGCATGTAGACTTGGAAAGCCGTATCCAACTAGCTCGGAATAGAAAAGAATTGAGTGCTTTAGTGACTCTTGACGTGGCGAAAGCTTATGACAGTACCCACTACTACTGGACAGATTACAGTCCTACAATTTTCCGAAATATATAACGACATGGAGTTTTGCATTTCTAAGAAACAAAATTTTATTGTTTTCAAAACGGCTTTTCTTCGACAGAGTTCGATCAGACAAGAGGGGTGCCTCAGGGGGCTGTTCTGTCTCCTGTACTATTTAACCTGTTGATGAGTACAATTCCGCTGCGCCGGGAAGTTCATCTGTATGTCTATGCAGACGACATCGCATTTTTCGCGACAGCAAGAGACATCAATTCCCTTTACATGTCCTTGCAAGCGTTCCTAGGTATTCTAGAGAAGTGGCTTCACACCCTTCACCTGGCACTAAACATAAACAAAAGTGCAGTCCTTGTCTTTCCGCTTTCCGGGCCGATGCATTTATCATTAGTATAGGATCAGAGAACCACCCATCAGGTAGAGTCACTTGAGTACCTGGGTGTCACATATGATGAAAAACTTAACTGGAGTTCTCACATAGAAAATATTGTAACGAAAGGGGCACGAGCTGTAGGTTTATTACGTAGAATCAGTAACCGGCGTTCTGGTATGCGAAGTGACACATTAATTATGATCTACCGTATGTATGCACGACCGATTCTAGAATTTGGCTGTGTTTTGTTTTCCGGAAGTGCAAAATATAAAATACGACCACTTGTTCTTTTAGAAAGAGAAGCTCTTCGAATATGTTTAGGTCTGCATGAATTCGTTGCTAATAACGTTATACCAGGAAGCGCGATTACCTTCTCTTGACACGAGATTCCGCATGCTTACGGTTCAAACATACTCAAGGACTTATGAATCTCCTCTTAGACGTACAGAATATATACTTATTAGTGAACCAAATTCATTTTTTGAGAACACCTGGCCACGGTTACATACCCCACAGGTTGTATTTGTGCAGGCACAATTAGCACCTTTAAATGTTCACATTTGGGAAGTCATTCCGTTTGATAGGTCCACATTGTCCCTTAAAGTAGAATTTGCAGACATTTTTCCCACTAACGCAAAACTGCTGCCACCAACATATTTGAATGACCTTTTGTAAGACTATTTGGACCATTTCCCAATAAATGTAATAGCGACTGATGCTTCCTTGTGTGAGGAGAAGGCAGGCGTGGGAATTTATTCACGATCCCTCGATTGGTCTTTTTCACTTCGCCTGCCAGATTACACATCAGTTTTTCAGGCCGAACTTCTGGCAATAGTTCTTGCATTGCGAAAGTTACCGCTAAATGTCACAAAAGTTATTATAGTTACAGATTCCCTTTCTGTATGCAGCGCGCTTAACGCGTCTACAAATTCGACAGCTTTGAACACGTTTTATACATTAGCTCCACCCCACCTAAAGTTAGTTCATTTAGTATGGGTACCAGGCCACCGAAACATCCAACTTAATGAAATAGCTGATTCTTTAGCACGAGTTTCTTTAAAAGGTCCGGCGATATCTGTGCCGCCGGCAACTGCGCAGATCACTGCAGCCAGATATAGGCAGTTTTCTTTGACTGAAGACAAGAAAAGCCTCGCATTATCAAAATCTACAGATTTTATACATCTAAATTATTCTTGGAACCGACAGTGGTGTCCTAACCGACAATTCGAAGTAACATTTACAAGGCTGCGTTGCCGTATTCCACAACTAAATTTTTATTTACACAGATGTGGTCTGGTGGCATCCCCATTATGCTACCTCTGCAATGAGCCAGGATCCATCGATCACTTTTTATTATCGTGTCGGAGGTTTTCTAATCATCGACAACGATGTTTGGAAATCCCACTTTTCAATCTAGTACTGCCATTAAGCAGTTCAGTTATACTCTCACTTGGAGCCACGGTGTTAGGATATAGCCACGGGAATGTTTGCCGAGCCATTTATAATTTTCTTTGTGATACAAAAAGATTGCCTCATTAATTTTTCCCATTTTCCACGATTGATTTATTTATCCTTCAATAAATTATAGATTTAATAAATTCAGAAAGTAATGTCCCAAAATCACAATTGTATTATTATTAATATGATTATTCAAAATTTACGTCTACCGTTTACTGTATTTAATTTATTATTAAATTCATATCACTAGTCTTATCTAGGCAAGGCTGACTAACTGATCATAGACTACTTAATTCTTTTATTATCGTTTCGTTTCCCATCGTGAATTATTCACTTATTTTCCTTTAATTTTTATTACTAATTTATTTCTAAACTAATTTATCTTAAATTTCGATCATAATACCGCCCGGTTCGAGGCATATCCCCCACAGTGGGTTGTGCCATTGATTGAGGCATCATCATCATCATCATCATCATCATCATCATCATCATCATCATCATCATCATCATCATCCCCCCTCACGAAAGCGGCCGGTAAGGCAGCGAGTCAGAAATGGTCGGAACGCCGAAGATACGGCTTCAGGCGAGAGACGTGAACAATTTCAGTGCTGCGGCAACGGCGGTCAGTAACCGAGGTAACAGGAGCTACGCGATACTTCACGGCAGATGTTCTTTCAAGCACGGTATATGGGCCGCGATACCTGTGAAGAAAGTTTTCACAGAGCCCTGGCAATCGAACAGGTGTCCACAGGAGCACTTCGTCGCCTGATCGGAACGAAATGACACGACGGGTCGCATCACAACGGACTTTCCTCTTGTCCTGAATGGTCGCGGTGTGGGCGCGCGCAATTTCGCGGCAGTGGGCGCCGCGGGCGGCGAACTCATCTGGTAGAGATGTGGATCGAACAGAAGGTGTAGAGAGAAAGGTGGTGTCCAAAACAAAAGACGGTGCACGGCCGTACACGAGGAAAAAGGGGCTGTAGTTTGTTGTGCGTTGAACGGCAGTATTATATGCAAACGTGTCGAAAGGAAGTATAGTGTCCCAGTTTGTGTGGTCGGGTTTCACATACATGGAGATCATGTCGGACAGAGTTCGATGGAAACGCTCGGTAAGACCATTGGTCTGGGGATGGTATGCAGAGGTAGTCTTATGAGTGGTGTTTGAGGCTTGCAGGACTTCAGCAAGAACATCGGAAAGAAATGTCTTGCCACAGTCACTTAGAAGAACACGAGGTGCACCGTGGCGCAAGATAATGGCTTGCAGGACAAACTTGGCGACCTCAGAGGCCACACCAGAAGGAAGAGCTGCCGTCTCAGCGTTGCGAGTGAGATGGTCCACGGCGGTGACAATCCAGCGGTGACCCGCGGGTGTAAGCGGAAGGGGTACGTATAAGTCGATGCCCACGAATTCAAAGGGAACGGAGGGGCACGGCAATGGTTGCAAAGGGCCGGCGGGAAGAGAGGTCGAACGTTTTCGATGTTGGCATGACGCACACGAACTGACGTACTTGCCAACACTAGTTGACAGGCCAGGCCAGAAACAGCGAATCTTAATGCAGTCGTAGGTTTTATGAAATCATAAGTGGCCAGCCGTTGCGTCGTCGTGAAAAGCTTGTAAAATTTGCAGTCGAAGTGAGCGAGGGACGACTGGGACCCATCGGTGACCGGTAGGGTGGTAAACTTGCCGCAATAATGAGCCATCATGAAGTTTAAACCGCGCCAGTTGTCGTCTTAAGCGGCTGTTGGGAGGACGGGATAAGCCAGTGAGCCGGTCGATAATTGTGCGGCAGTACGTATCTGCACGTTGGAGGGAGGCGAGGTCTTCTGAGGACAGAATGTCGACGGAGGTCACGAACCGTACCGGGGCCATGGTTGTGGTTGGTTGGCTGGGCGGTGCCGAACGGAGGGAAGGTGAGACAGGGGCATTTGGCGACAGGGGGCAACGAGATAAAGCGTCAGCATCTTGATGTTGCCTGCCAGACCTGTATGTGACAGTGTAGTGGTACTCCTGCAAACGCAGAACCCAACGGCCGAGGCGTCCGGACAGATTCTTCAGGGAGGACAACCAACACAGAGCATGGTGGTCAGTCACAATTGTGAATTGGCGGCCATATAAATAGGGGCGAAAATTTTGGATGGCCCATACGATGGCGAGGCATTCTTGTTCGGTGATAGTATAGTTTCGCTCAGCAGGAGAAAAAAGTACGACTCGCGTAGGCCACGACTTGCTCTTCAGACGCGTCGTTTCGCTGCAGCAGGATAGCGCCTATTCCATGCCCACTTGCGTCAGTGTGGAGGATAGTAGAGGCTGTGGGATCAAAGTGACGAAGCACTGGTCCTGATGTGAGGCATCGCTTGAGGGTCTGAAAGGCGGCTTCACATTCATCCGTCCAGGTAAAGGGTATGGTCGTGATCAGGAGTTTATGAAGACGAGCTGCGATAGTCGCGAAGCCACGGACATAGCGGCGGAAGTGCGACGCTAATCCGAGAAAGCTGCAAAGGTCTTTAGGTGTGGTTGGTGTTGGGAAAAGCTGTACAGCAGTGACCTTGTCGGGATCTGGCTCAATGCCGTGCTTGCTGACCACGTGACCTAATACTTTGATGCTGCGGCTCGCAAATCGACACTTCTTAGGATTGAGCTGGAGACTGGCCTTGGCTAGACACGTGAGAACGCCATCTAAACGTTCTAGGTGCTGGGAGAAGCTGGACGAAAAGATGACAATGTCGTCCATGTAACATAGGCAGGTTTTCCATTTGAGGCCGCGTAGTACGGTGTCGATCATTCGTTGAAATGTGGCTGGCGCATTGCAAAGACCAAAAGGCATTACGTTGAATTCGAAAAGGCTACAGGTGTTGCAAACGCCGTCTTCTCTTTGTCGGATTCATGCATCGGGATCTTCCAATATCCAGAACGCAAGTCGATGCTCGAAAAGTATTCGGCACCTTGTAAGGTATCCAAAGCATCGTCAATACGGGGCATAGGATATACGTCCTTACGGATAATTTTGTTTAGTGCCCTATAATCGACTCAAAAGCGTACCGAACCGTCCTTCTTTTAACTAGGACAACAGGAGACGACCAAGGGCTTGCTGAAGGCCTTATAAAGTTCCGTGCGAGCATGTCGTTGACTTGGTCTTCTATAACTTTCCGTTCAGCAGACGATGCACGGTAAGGGCGGCGACGAATGACGCGGGATCCGTCGGTTTCGATGTGATGAGCGGCCACGGTTGTTTTACCCAAGCCATCCGAACACACGTCAAAGCAAGATTGGTGTTTCCTTAAGATGGTCAGCAAGGCATCAGTCCGAGTTGGGCTCAGATCTGAACTCACAGTGGCCCTGAGAGCACTGGGTGAACCGTCCGTGGGCATACACTCGGCGAAGGAGGAAACAGGCGAAGCAGTGACGACACATACTGGTGCTGCGTCGATAAGCATGGCAACAGTGGACCCCTCCGGCAGCAGAAGTGGCTCGGACGTTGTGTTGTAGGCGGTCAGACTGGCGCAGCCGCGTGAGAAACGCACTAGACAAGAAGCGATGGCGATTCCCCGAAAAATGCAGCGCTGAGAAGGGGAAACCACTGCGTCGCCGTCGATATTTTCGCTAGATCTAATGGTGAGAATGCGGGCTTGGCCGGGTGGAAGAACAAAATCTGCCGCTGTGACAAGGTGGGGCGGCGAGGAATCGGCAGCGTCACAGAGCTCGGTGTCCGTAATATGTATAAGTGGTTGTCCGCACGAAATGACAGCAGATGCAGCTGAAAAGAAATCACAGCCTAAGATGATCGGATGAGCGCACGACGAAAGCACAGTAAACTGTATATGATGGCGAATTCTGTCAATGAGGACACGAGCAGTACACTGTCCGGTAGGGTAAATCGGACTGTCATTGGCGCCACATAAGACCGGACCAACATACGGAGTTTGCACTTTTCGTAGACGGAAGCATAGTGCGCGATGAATAACAGAAATGGCGGTGCCAGTGTCAATAAGAGCGTCGACAAAAACACCTTGCACAGAAATAACGAGTAAATTAGTCGGGCGAGCAGGAGGAATTGGGACAGTTCGCAAACAAGCAGTTTCTCCTCCAAAAACTGCAGCGTCTAGTTTTCCGGATGGTTGTCGAAAGAAGGGGAGGCAGGACGCAGGGGCGATGAAGTACGGCGGAACGGAGACGGGGAACGACGACGGGGTGAGCGAGAAGACCGGGACATGTTTTGCGATAACGGAGGTGAGGGCGAGCTACGTGACGAGGATATATGGGTTCCTGGAACGTAGGTGTCCGATCTGGGCACATAGTCTCTCTCATAGGCGGAATAGCCACGCCGTTAATCATGCTGGCGCCGGCGGCAGAAACGAGAGATATGACCACGAATGCCACAGTAGAAACATACTGGGCGGGAAGGGCACCAGGTAGAGTCGTATGGTTGCACGGGGGCCTTCGCTGCCCTCGAGGCCAGGTGGTCGCAGACAACGGTGGCAGGTGCAGATGGAACTGGGACCGCAGGCCACGAAGCAATCTCGGCGTAAGAAGGTGCACAAACAGGCGCAGGGGACCGGGCATGTGTGACACTTGGCATGGATGCCAGTTCTTCTTTGATGAGCTCGCGCAAATTGGGAGGAGGAGCGCGCAGAGACGCAATGGCGGTGTTGGCTGGACCATGGCCGTGAAGCTCCTCTCGCACAATGATGCGGATGAGCGCTCGCAACTCGTCGTTGTCGGTAAGGTGAGCGTCACAGGAGGCGCGTGGAAGACGAAAGGCGCAGATCGTGGCAAGGCGTTGGCATGTCGTGATGATGTCAGTAACTGAAGTGGGGCTCTGGACTACAAGAGCGTTAAAGGCAATGGATTTGATGCCCTTCAGGATATGGTGGATACGTTCCCCTTCGGGCATGTCACTTTGAGCGTGACGATAGAGAGCCAGAACGTCTTCAATGTAAGAAGTATAGGATTCCTCGGCTCCCTGGATGCGGGTAGCGAGCTTCTGTTTCGCTACTTCGGAGAGCCCAGCAGATGTGCCAAATATCTGTCGGAGCTGCGCAGTAAATGCTGGCCAATCAGGGAAGACGCGCTCATGGTTGAAGAACCAAGTTTGGCCCACCTGCCTCAGGTAGAAGGCAACGTTGCGGAGCTTGTTTGACTCGTCCCAATGGTTGCAAGCGCTCACCCTGTCGTACTGGTCAAGCCAGTCTTCCACGTCTTTGCCGCGAAGGCCAGAAAAAACCTGAGGGTCGCGTTGCGGTGCGGTGACGGACCAAATAGGCCCAGCTGGCGGAGCTGAGGTGGTAGCAACAGTGGATGCGGTGGTTTGTGCCATGACTGGTGTTGGCGAGCACAAGCGTCGACCCGAGCGAGCAGAGCTCCACTATTGTCACACAGCGCGAGACAGCCCACGAACACCAACCCGACAAAATGATGATGATTATGAGGATGGGTATATACAATATACACATGAAGACGATGATGAACTGCACAATTAGCGCTCACAATATACATATATATATATATATATATATATATATATATATATATATATATATATATTGACACGTATACATGTTTGTCTTTCAGCGGTGGCCGTTTTCCACCGGCTAACAAATGTTATCGCTCGGCGCAGGACGCGCCTGTATCGGAAGTTTCTGGAACGTTATCGATGCTTCTTTCCGTTGCCTGTTTTAACCGACGCTTATGTTATCTGATTGTATGACCGAGGCGAATTGTCTAGAAGTTTCTGGAAGACCCGCGGGCATCAGGGATTAATCTGGAACCTTCGATGACTCAGGTATAAAAGCCGACGCGTTTCGCCGCTGATGAGATTTTCGACGATCGCCGACTGTGTTCGCCGCTATCGTTGTGCTTTGAGTGTAGCTTGCTTTTGTGGGCAGAGGTTCGCCCAATAAACAACCAGTTTCGTCATACACCGTTTTACGACTGTTTACTTCAGCGTCACTACTACGTGACATCTGGTGGAGGTGCTGGGTATCGATCCCCGTACCTCTCAAGACGTGGGATGCCATCCTTCCGTACGTGACCTTCGCATACAACACGGCCATGCAAGAAACGACGCACATGGCGCCGTTCAACCTGGTCTACGGAGGGAAACCGGCAACGACGCTTGACGCCATGCTACCGGATGTCTCCGACGAAGAAAATCTCGACGTTGCCACCTATTTGCAGCGTGCCGAAGAAAGTCGACAGCTCGCCCGCCTGCGCATCAAGAACCAGCAGAGAACCGACAGCCGACACTACAATCTTCGACGACGCTACGTCGAGTACCAGCCCGGAGACCGTGTTTGGGTCTGGACTCCGATACGCCGACGAGGACTTAGCGAGAAACTCTTACGTCGCTATTTCGGACCATATAAGATCATCCGACGTATTGGCGCACTGGACTATGAGGTCGTGCCAGACGGTATTTCGCAATCACAGCGGCGCCGCGCACGACCTGAAGTCATCCACGTGGTGCGTCTTAAGCCTTTCTACGCCCGCTGACGAACTTAGGTCCTTTGTTGCTTTGTTATTGTTGCCCCTTTCTGTACGCGTGGTTTTGTTTTCGCTTTCGTGTTTGTAGCATCGGGACGATGCTTTTTAAGGGGAGGGTATTGACACGTATACATGTTTGTCTTTCACCGGTGGCCGATTTCCACCGGCTAACAAATGTTATCGCTCGGCGCAGGACGCGCCTGTATCGGAAGTTTCTGGAACGTTATCGATGGTTCTTTCCGTTGCCTGTTTTCACCGACGCTTATGTTATCTGATTGTATGACCGAGGCGATTGTCTAGAACTTTCTGGAAGACCCGCGGGCATCAGGGATTAATCTGGAACCTTCGATGACTCAGGTATAAAAGCCGACGCGTTTCGCCGCTGATGAGATTTTTGACGATCGCCGACTGTGTTCGCCGCTATCGTTGTGCTTTGAGTGTAGCTTGCTTTTGTGGGCACAGGTTCGCCCAATAAACAACCAGTTTCGTCATACACCGTTTTACGACTGTTTACTTCAGCGTCACTACTACGTGACAATATATATATATATATATATATATATATATATATAACCCTCCGTATAGGAATGTTATGGTATACACCTGAAGTTACTCGGAGCTAGAACGTCAACGCGAACGCTTAAAACGCACCGCATTGCTACGCGTGCATTCACTCTGCGAAAGGTCGTCTGCTCCGCTCAAGCAGTGTAAGCGGCGCCGCAGTCGAGGAAGGAGCGCGAAAGAGAGGAGAAACTAGGAGGAGTGAAGGCGGAGGAGGAGAATGTCGCTACTTTACGAAGTTTAATAGGCTTTAGTTGGCGCTAAAGCAGTCTTGCCCACCGACGCATCCGTGTTAAGCAGAAAAACCATTCCCCTTGAACGCAGGATACGGCGTGGCTAGAGATGCGAAGTGCGGGAAAAAACGGGAAAATTCCGGGGAAAAAAAACTGTTTTATTTTTTCGTTTTTTTCGGCGCAGTTGGAAAAATTGGCCAGAATTTCCGCGGGGAAAAACGTACAGAAATAAAACTTAGGCACCACCCAGCGTTGAACGTGAAAGCGAAACGCAGAACGCGAAAACGAAACGTCGCGCATGATACCGAACCACTGACCACTGACCATCGATATCACATAATGTCAGCTCCAGCGTCAGCGTGGCCTCGTCATTCGGGTGCGGTTTCTCATGTCTTGGTGCGCGTTATTGTTCAACTTTGACTTTCCCTCGTGCACTTGTGCAACCTGTGGCGGAAGTCCGCATATGAAGCCGTGTGGAAGCATATTCTGCAATGGTACGGCCAATTTCCGACGTGTGGATGCAGTTCACGGTAGGGGAGACCTTCACGGGCGGGAAGACGTCTTGATCAATGTTTACATAGTCGAAGCCACGATGAAATAGCCACAGAAGAGACATTTCAGAGTTCTTTGTTCTAACAGCCGTAACAATTCTAAGAAGCCGCACCCGTTCACACAGAACTGATTCAACTGAACGCGTTCGCGGTGATGCTTCTGGCTTGTCTTCGATTTGTTAAACCCTGCATTCGTTTGTGAAAAGGCAGGAAGCATTTCACTTCTGTTATTTCAATAATGAGAGTTATGGCTTTTGACATTTGGTAATAAGCTATTGACTGTATGCTCAAGAAAATTTGTTCTTTTCCATTTTTTCCAAAATTTCGGAAAAAACGAAATTGCTCAGAATTTCCGGAAATTTTGCATCTCTAGGCGTGGCTCAGCTGCCGGTGTGCTTGCTCCTTCATTCCGCGAAGACCAGGTGGCGCGGCGGGCGGCAGCGCACAGAGACTCGCGACGACGGTGGCGCGGCGGGCGGCAGTGCAGGCCGTAGAAACTCTATTGTGCAGGCGCAGCCGCGAAGTTGGATTTCCCTCAAAAGGATGCTTTTTGCGCATGTGACCAGATCTGGCGTATAGGAGCGTGAGTGGCGTGTTCAATCAGATGCGCAGCTCTGCACCCGAAAGGGAGCATATGCAGTAACTCTAACCTCCAGCTGTCCGAATTTGGCGGCCATCCCATGCAGTCAAGACTTTCTTCAACATTGCGGCGAATAATTCACTTGACGGAGTTGTCGGCTCCAGTGTCTACAAGCGCGACGACTTCGTGGCCGTCGAGAAGCACGTCGAGGTCGGTGGTTCTCTGTCGTGCGTTGCAGTTAAGACTTGGCGTCGGATCACGGCTGCGTCGCGTCGACATGTGGCTGGTACGTCGCGTCGTCAGGTCGTCTTTCGTCGGCATACTCTTGGCTTCCAGGCTTCGTCGGTATGACGGCGTGTCGTTGCTGCGTTGTCGAGATAGATCTTGAAACGTTGTCGTCGGCGGTGGAGGATCTTCGTCATTTCGACGTACAGCAAGCGCACCTCCATCAGTTGCTGCTTTTAGTTTTCCATATGTGGGCTTGCGGACCGACCTCGAGCTGGGCCAGGGTATGGTCGTCGTTGCAGGGACAGGTAGGAGCCTGGTGACGGTGAACGGAACGGTCGTCATGGCTCCACTGTGTAGCGGCGAGGTAGTCGGTGACGTCACGTGGCCGCACGCCAAGCTGTGGACGTGGTGCGTGGACGGCGAACCCTCGTAGGCCCATCTCGCGGTATGGGCATCGGTTGTAGACATGGCCGGCTTCCCCGCAGTGATAGCAAGGCAAGCGGTGGTCGGGAGCGCGCCAAATGGTGCTCGGGGCAACGGGTTGGCGTGCTGGCGGCGGCGGACGACGGAACTGCGGCGTTACCGGGCCCTGGCGCGAAGGGGGAACATCACGGCGGGCTACGGCGGCGTACGTCATCGCTTCCGGCTGAGGCTGCAGCGACTGAGGGACTCCGAGGGACTGATGGATATCCTCACGTACGACGTCCGCAAGCGAAGCCACTTCAGGCTGTGATGAGGGGAACAACTTCTAAAGTTCCTCCCGCACGACCACTCTAATAGCCTCGCGCATTTCGTTGGTGCCCATTGCTTGGATTTCTCGCTGCGGCGTGAACACTTGGTGCTTACATTGCCTAGTGCGCATTTCCAGGGTTTTCTTGATCGTCGTTGCCTCTGTCATAAACTCAGATACGGTCTTCGGCGGGTTGCGGATCAGGCCCGCGAAAAGTTCTTGCTTGGCCTCCCGCATCAGGAAGCGGACCTTTTTCTCCGACATTTCCGAGTCGGTGTGCCGGAAAAGACGGGTATGGATATGGTATTCATGTATGGATCCAAACTAGCTTGATGCTAAGGATCCAGATGCTTCTCATATATTTTCATAATTTTGTATCCTTCTGGTAAACAAATTCAATTCAATTCAATAAATCAATAATCTCTTCCGTGAAGATTGCGATGGTCTCATTGGGCAGCTGCACTAGAGCTTCTAGTTGTGCTTGGGCTCGCTCTTTGCGCACGACGCTTGTGAATGTCTGTAAGAATCCATGTCGAAACAGGTCCTACGTTGTTAATGTGGTTTGTCGATTGTCGAACCATGCCCTGGCGGCACCTTCCATTGCGAAAAAGACATGGCGCAGCTTGTCTATGGTCGAGTTGTTAAACGTAGCGACCCTTTCATACGTCTCCAGCCAGTTTTCCGGTTCCTCAAATGTTGATCCGCGGAATGTCGCTGGCTCACTGGGCTGCTGCAGCACGTTCCGCGTTGGCGACACTGGTGCTGTCATTGTAACCGTTGTTGTAGCCGTATGCTTCCGGGCATTGTCAGGTAGAAGCAGGTTCTCTGGTAGCAGTCCTTGCTGCCTACGGCTAGGTCGCTGGTCCTTGGTAACGTTGGTGCGGTCCTCTGGTTTCGGGCTTGGACGGCGGCTTTGCGGGGGCGTTCGGTGCATGAACGTAAACGCAACTTCACCACATGTCACGTGGTAATGACAACCAAAAACGCAATAGCAAAAGTGTGAACGACGAAACTATCCTACTGAAAAAGCCCCGTATTCCTCATAACTCCTATATCCAATCACATCATATGACATATGGGAAAAACGGGTTTTTATATGGGATCCTGTATGTTTCATATCGGATTATTGGATATGGGACTTATGGGGCATATAGATTTTTCAGTAGTGATATATAACTCTTTATTGGGCGAACCTGTGCTCAGAAATACAGGAGAGACTTTTCGCGATCCCGCTAATCAACGATAGCGGCGAACACGCTCAGGTATCGTCGAAATCTGACCTTCCGATCAAGCGTGTCGGCTTTTATACATGAGTCATCGGAAGTTCCAGAGTAAACGCTGGCGCCCGCGTGTCTTCCAGAAAGTACTGCACAATTCGCGTCGCGCATACATGCAATCAAATTACACAAGGTTTGGTGACAACAGACAGACCAAACCATTGATAAGATAAGAACCATTGATTGATGGAACCATTGATAAGATTCGAGAAAATTCCGATACATGTGGGCACGTCCAGCGCTGAGCAATAACATTTCTAAGGCGGTAAAACCTGGTAAAAGGCGGTCACCCGAGAAAGACAAAGTAGACAGGCCAATATGCAATGGCGGCCTGATAACGCGTTCGGCCTGATAATGGCGGCCTGATACGCGTTCCACTCTTAAAGGCGAATCTTAAGCGCCCTCCAATTTTTTCAAGGTAGCGCCACTCCTGCTTTCCTGCTGGTTTTCTCCTCCCTGAACTGCACTGGAGCGCCCCCAAGAAGGGTCAAAACTAATGAGGGCGTGCATAAAAACGGGAATGTTTGGTGTGAGTTATCACTCCGAATAGAAACATGTATGTTGTGATAGGAGTGAATCACATATATTTAATTTACTTTCTTAACATAACGCCGTTTTATGCATTGAATCACAAGATTAACGGGCACGCCAATGCATTTCGCCACAAGGTTTGGTAATTATTATCTCGAAACTGGTGTCATCTTGAGAATTCGTTCGAAGTGGATACTCCACGGCTAGATTTTGTAAATTGCAGTATGGGCCGTAAGTTAATTAGTTAAGAGTTTAATTGATGAATGTTTTTCAATCAGTCGATTATGTATTTCAATTTTTTGTGCAATGTCCGCCTCTTCCAGTAGACCAGCTCTCATCAACTAGGTTTGTGGAATCTGCTGCAGGCAACGTTTGAAAGATTTTGAAAGTGCTCACTGAAGCACTCGGCTATATATATATATATATATATATATATATATATATATATATATATATTGCCGCGACAACTTGGTCACATTCAAGTTGCGTGCCCTTCGTATTGGACACTGTGCACGCCGTACCGTGGTGTTGTTCAGCAACAACAGGTAGGGAGCCTACATGCAAGCGCTGTTTTAGCGCTTGCATGTAGGCTCCCTAACAACAGGCAGCGATCTTCGTGGCACGAGCACCCGGTTGGACCTGGCTCGCATGCGCCACGCACACGAGGCAGGACTCGAGCAGAAAGAAGAAACGGTTGGACGCCAGTCTTAGAACGCGACTGCCGGGCATTCTTCACTACCGCAGTGACTTTTAGTCGTGGGCACAGGTTCGCCCTTCATAAATATCGTTATTTGTTAACCTGTGTTCCTCAACATCGTTACATTTCTGGTGGAGGTGCGGGGTATGAGTCGAAGCCCCACGAACGAAAGTCAGCGTAGCCCCGACCATCAGCGAACCCATCCCGTGGAACTGACACCTGTACACCAGCGGACTAGCCGCCGTATTCGAGGTGACTCGCCCGAATTCGGCCCTCTTCTCTTCACGCCAAGGAAAACTCGGACAATGGACGCCGCCACAATGACTAGCCAGGTAACACCGGCACAGCTGGTCGTAAGCCAACCTCGCAAGCCGCCAACATTCCATGGCGACTCGTTCGAAGACGTGGAAGACTGGTTGGAACTGTTCGAGAGAGTGGCGAGCTTTAATGAATGGGATGAAAGACAGAAGCTCCGTAATGTATATTTCGCTTTGGAGGACTTCGCAAAAACGTGGTATGAGAACCACGAACCCTCTTTCTCCTCTTGGGAAGAATTTCGACGACAACTGCTAGCAACATGCGCCAGCACGGATCGCAAAGAAAAGGTGGAAATTGCACTTCAAGCTAGGAACCAGCTCACAAACGAGAACGTGGCGATGTACATCGAGGACATGGCCCGCCTGTGCAAGCGTGCTGATCCTAGGAAGATAAGAAGCTGCGCCATCTCATGCGTGGGGTAAAGCAAGAACTCTTCGCAGTTCTCGTGCGCAACCCACCGCGCACGGTCGCAGAGTTCAGAACCGAAGCTACGACCATCGAAAAGACGCTAGAACAGCGGGCTCGGCAATACAACCAGGAGGCAAGCTGTGCACCTGCCCATGTCTTCCCTGGAGGTGTGCCGAACAACCTTGAAGCCCTGCGGGAGCTAATCCGGTCAGTGATCAGGGAAGAGCTCAACAAGTTGCAGACACCTCAGGCTCCAACTGCGCTATCTATCGTCGACGTTGTCCGAGACAAACTGAAGCAGGTCATACGGAGTCGAGAGCGTGAGCCACAGCCGATGCGGCGCACCCCAACGTACGCCGACGTACTCAGGCAACCCGCGGTACACAGTAGTGGAGTAGTTGCCACGACCGTTCCCTACCCGCCTTCAGCACGTAGTGCACCTCGTTTTGTGGAATAAAGGCCCCGGAAAAGTGACGTCTGGCATGACCACGAGCGCAGGCCTCTGTGTTTTCACTGCGGAGAAGCGGGTCACCTGTATAGGTTCTGTCCGTACCGTAAACCTGGATTAAGAGGTTTTCCCTTAAGTGCACTACGCCCCCGAAAGGGTGAACGGCCAGCGGAGATCGAAGAATACTTTTCCACGTGCCAAAGCTTCATTACTCCTCGCCAACATGAATCACGATCACCGTCGCCTATGCGCTACCGATCGCCTAGCCCGCGCGCGTCTCCAAGATTGCCTAGGCGTCGTTCACCAAGCCCACACCAGGAAAACTGAAGCAAGCGACCTGCGGAGGTGAGGCCACTGATAACCAGAGTTTCGAAGATCCTCCAACACGGTTCCAGTGCGATGACGAGATAATTCCAGTAAACAGATGCAGGAATGAAACGATTACATCAGATTTGCGGTTGATAATAGACGGATGCGAGCTGAATGCCTTAGTCGACACTGGCGCTGATTATTCGGTAATAAGCTTCAAGATGGCGAAGAAACTGAAAAAAGTTGTGATGCAGTGGACTGGACCGCAGATACGCACGGCAGGCGGTCATCTTATTACGCCTCTTGGCCGATGCACCGCAAGACTTACGATAAAAGGCTTCACTTACGTTTCTGACCTTATTGTACTGCCAGAATGTTCACGGGAACTTATATTGGGAATGGATTTTCTACAAGCTAACGGCGCCATAATTAACCTACGTAGGTCCAGTGTGTCTTTCTCGACAAAACAAGCTATACCTGTGGAAGAATCGGAGGAACGACGTCTTGCTGCACTGCGCGTCGTTGATGATGATGTAACAGTGCCGCCACGCTGCAGTGTAATGGTTCTTGTGGAGAACGAAACATTTTGCGACCGCGAAGACATAGCGGATGGAAACATAGCGCTCTTTTTGAACAAAGGTATTTGCGTGGCTCGGGGTCTTGTGCACTTAAGCAATGGCCGTGCAAATGTCGCACTTACGAATTTTGGAAATGAATTCCAACATATCGCCCAAGGAACAGCTATTGCCTACTTTCACGAGTTCTGTGTAGCGACCGAATTATGCAGCCTAACGACAACGTCAACTGCTCTGCCGGGAACCTGCAGTGTCGACAGATCAATTACCGTCAACCCAAGACTCCCGGAAGCCCAAAAGAAACAGATATATACATTGATAAAGGATTTTTCTGACTGCTTCTCTACGTCTTCGAAGGTACGGCGCATGTCTGTTGCAAAGCACAGAATCATAACCGAGGACGCCACGAGACCGGCATGCCAGCACCCGTATCGAGTTTCACCAAAAGAAAGGGAGATCATCAAGAAGCAAGTAGAGGAGATGCTTTCAGATGACGTTATTCAGCCTTCCAGCAGTCCATGGGCGTCTGCCGTAGTGCTCGTCAAGAAAAAAAGATAACACACTTCGATTCTGCGTCGACTACCATAAATTGAACAGCGTAACTAAGCGGGATGTATACCCCCTTCCGCGTATCGACGATACGTTATATCGGCTCAGATGTGGAAAGTTTTTCTCCTCCCTGGATCTCAAGAGTGGTTATTGGCAAATAGGGGTGGATGAGGGGGACCGTGAAAAGACAGCATTCGTAACCCCTGACGGCCTCTACGAATTTAAAGCGCTCCCATTCGTCCTCTGTTCCGCGCTTGCAACGTTCCGGCGATGATGATGGACACTGTGCTCGCTGGATTGAAATGGCCGTCGTGCTTAGTGTATTTGGATGATGTGGTCGTATTTTCCGCAACATTTGACCAGCATCTAGAGCGACTGCGACTAGTATTCGAAGCTATTCGCGCAGCAGACTTGACAATTAAGCCTGAAAAATGTCAGTTCGGCTTCGATGATCTTCGGTTTCTCGGACACGTCATCAGTGCTGAAGGCGTTCGGCCAGATCTCGAAAAGACAGCAGCCGTTGCGAGGTTCCCGACACCCACAGACAAAAAGTCAGTGCGACGTTTTTTGGGTTTATGCGCACACTACAGAAGATTTGTGGAAAACTTTTCAAAGATTTCTGAGCCCCTTACAACACTAACAAGAGAAGATGTACCTTTCATGTGGAAAAGCGAACAGGACGACTTTGACGAGCTAAGGAAACGCCTGCAAGCTTCTCCAATCCTTGCCCATTTTGATGACACAGCCGACACTGAAGTCCATACCGATGCGAGTAACGTCGGCCTCGGTGCCATACTAGTGCAGTGGAAGAACGGTCAGGATACAGTAATTGCTTATGCCAGCCGTAAGATCTTGAAGGCAGAGGCAAACTACTCGGCAACCGAGAAAGAGTGTCTTGCAGTCATTTGGGCAATATGTAAATTTCGACCCTACCTCTATGGTAGACCATTCAGAGCAGTCAGTGATCACCATTCGCTTTGCTGGCTGGCGAATCTCAAGGATCCATCCGGACGACTAGCAAGATGGAGCCTTAGGCTGCAATAGTACGATATTACTGTCGTATACCGATCCGGGAGGAAACACAGCGATGCCGACTGCTTGTCACGCGCACCAGTCGAGACAACTGTGTCAGAAGAAGAGGATTTCCCGTTCCTAGGCATTGTTGACGCGTCACAAATCGCTCAACAACAACGAGATGACCCGGAATTGCTACCACTTATACAGCGCCTGGAGGGACTCAATGTTCAACACCCGCATATTTTCTCTAGAGGGCTATCGTCGTTCTGTCTGCGAGGAAGTGTCATCTACAAGAGAAACTTCGAGAACAGCGAGACAAAGTTTTTACTTGTCGTACCCACAGCTATGCGAGAAGAAATTTTGCATGCATGTAACGATGAACACATGGGCGTGAGCCGTACATTCGCCAGGATTCTTCTGAAATACTACTGGCCTAAGTTATTAGCATCCGTGCAGCACTATGTCAAGACTTGTCGCGAGTGTCAAAGGCGCAAGACTCCGTCCGTAAAACCGGCAGGCCTCCTCCAGCCAACAGAGCCACCAAAAGCCCCATTCCAACAAGTCGGTATGGACCTCCTTGGACCCTTTCCAACCTAATATTTAGGCAAAAAGTGCATAGTTGTGGCCACGGACTATCTTACCCGTTACGCAGAAACTGATTCCCTGTACAGTGCAACGGCTGTCGAAGTTGCAAAATTCTTTGTCAGCAATATCGTGCTCAGGCATGACGCTCCCACAGTTGTTATTACCGATGGTGGAACAGCCTTTACTGCGGACCTAATGAAATACATGTTGCAAATGACACATACTGAGCACAGGAGAACTACGGCGTACCACCCTCAGACAAACGGTTTAACTGAACGCCTCAACAGAATACTGCCACATGCTTTCGATGTATGTCGATGTTGAACATAGGCTGTGGGACTAAATTTTGCCGTACATCACCTTCGCATATAATACGGCCGTTCAAGAAACAACACGAGTCGCGCCGTTTGAACTTCTATTCGGCCGAGCAGTAACCACAGCTTTGGATGCTATGTTGCCGTTAGAGGAAGAAAACAATAACTCATCTGACCTAGATGATTTCCTTGCAAAGAGCCGAGGAGGCACGACAGATGGCAAGGTACCGAATACGCCGCCAACAACGCATAGACTCCTGCCGGTACAACCAGAGACGTAGTGAAGCGCATTATCAGCCCGGTGACAAGGTGTGGGTATGGACCCCAGGGCGACGCCGTGAACTGTCTGAAAAGCTTCTCTGCCAATATTTCGGCCCTTATTAAATACTTCGTCGTATAAGCGACGTCACTTACGAAGTGAAATCCGCTGGACACGAGAGCTCAAGACGGCGCAACCCCACGGAAGTTGTACTATCGTCCGCACGAAACCCCACCACGAGAGATGATGAAAAAAAAAAATAAGTGAGAGCTTACAGGAACCACTACTTCCTCTCTCTCACGCATCGGGTCGATGCGTTAAGGAGGGGGATAATGCCGCGACAACTTGGTCACATTCAAGTTGCGCGCCCTTCGTCAATATTGGACACTTTGCACGCCGTACCATGGTGTTGTTCAGCAACAGCAGGTAGCGATCTTCGTGGCACGAGCACCCGGTTGGACCTGGCTCACATGCGCCACGCGCACGAGGCAGGACTCTAGAAGAAAGAAGAAGACGGTTGGACGCCAGTCTTAGAACGCGACTGCCGGGCATTCTTCACGACCGCAGTGACATTTAGTCGTGGGCACAGGTTCGCCCTTAATAAATATCGTTGTTTTGTTAACCTGTGTTCCTCAACATCGTTACAATATATATATATATATATATATATATATATATATATATATATATATTGTTTTGCGTGGATTGAAATGGCAAACGTGTCTGTGTTACCTCGACGATATTGTAGTCTTCGCTCCAGATTTTGCGACACATCTTCACCGCCTCAGGTGCATTCTGACGTGTCTTACCAACGCTGGGCTCCAACTTAATCTCAAAAAATGCCACTTTTCCGCTCGAAAGTTAACCATTCTTAGCCACGTCGTGTCCAAACACGGCGTAAAACCTGATCCCGTGAAATTGCGCGCCGTTACTGACTTTCCCAGACCGACAAACCTCAAAGAACTTCGCAGTTTCGTCGGCTTATGTTCATACTTTCGACGTTTCATTCGCAACTTCGCGTCTATAATACGCCCTCTGACACAGCTTCTGGGTAGCTCCGGAGACCTGTCATCATGGTCTCCAGCCTGCGACGAGGCGTTTACTACTTTACGATGTCTTCTCGCATCACCTCCTATTCTGCGTCACTTCGTTCCTGCAGCTTCGACGGAGGTACACACAGACGCCAGCGGAATAGGTCTCGGCGCCGTGCTAGCACAATGAAAACCCGGGCACCCTGAATACGTTGTTGCTTATGCCAGCCGTACCCTCACCAAAGCGGAGACCAACTATACTGTGACTGAAAAAGAGTGCTTAGCCATCGTATGGGCCCTTAGCAAGTTCCGCCCTTACTTGTATGGTCGCCCGTTTGACGTCGCCACAGATCAATGCGCCCTTTGTTGGCTATCGAATTTGAAAGACCCATGTGGCCGCCTTGCCCGATGGGCTCTTCGTCTTCAAGAGTTCGACATCAACGTCGTCTACCGCTCTGGCCGCAAGCACTCGGATGCTGATGCTCTGTCACGGTCTCCTCTGCCTACCGACCTTAGTTGCCTGTCAACACTAACACCCATCGTCTCGCCTCTCACCATCGACAGAATTGCTTCAGAGCAGCGCCACGACCCCTGGATAGCGGCCCTCCTCGACCTACTTTTTGACACGCCCATGCTGCCAGCCTCTCGCGCACTCCGCCGCCAAGCTGTTCACTTCACCATTCGCGACGACCTTCTGCATCGACGCAACTACGCATCTGACGGTCGTAAATGGCTACTCGTCATACCGCGCAGTCTGCTCTCCACTATCTGCGCATACTTTCACGTTGACCCGCAGTGCGCCCACGCTGGAGTCTTCAAAACATATGAACGACTTCGTCAGCGCTACTACTGGCGAGGAATGTTTACATACGTCCGCAAATTCGTTCGCTCATGTACGGACTGCCAACGTCGGAAATCTGCGCCTTGCCGTTCAGCTGAACCTTTGCAGCCCCTTCCCTGTCCCGCCCGACCATTTGATCGAGTGGGCATTGATCTCTATGGTCCGCTTCCTATGACACCCGCTGGTAACCGCTGGATCATCGTCGCCGTCGACCATCTTACGCGCTATGCTGAAACTGTGGCACTACCTGCCGCCACTGCGCGCGACGTCGCCTCCTTCCTGCTCCGCTGTTTCATCCTCCGTCACGGCCCACCTCGTGAACTTGTCAGCGACAGAGGGCGCGTCTTTTTGTCTGAGGTTGCCGAAGCTCTTCTGGCTCAGTGCCACGTTATTCATAGGACAACCACCGCCTACCAACCCCAGACGAATGGACTCACGGAACGTTTCAACCGAACCCTGGGTGACATGCTGGCCATGTACGTCGCATCTGACCACACAGATTGGGACCTTATCCTACCATTTGTTACGTTCGCCTACAACACTGCAACCCAGTCTACCACTGGCTTTTCTCCCTACTTTTTGCTCTACGGCCGTCACCCATCCCACACCGTGGACACTCTGCTACCCTACCAGCCCGATGCTTCTGTGTGTGTTCCCGTTTCGACTGCAGCACGTCATGCCGAAGAGTGTCGCAAGTTAGCGCGCCACTTCACCACCGCTGAGCAACAGCGCCAGAAAAGGCTCCATGACGCTCACTGTGAGCGACCTGTCTACTCTCCCGGCGACCTCGTCTGGCTGTCAGTACCTGCGCATGCTCCTGGCCTCTCTTCAAAACTTCTTCCCCGCTTCGATGGACCTTATCGCATTGTCCAGCGTACGTCTGCGGTGAATTACCTAATCGAACCACTGACACCCCCCTCTGACCTCCGTTGTCGTGGACGTGGCATTGTTCACGTCGATCGCCTTAAGCTTTACCGTGAGCCGCTCGTGATCACTACTGTTTGAGCCGCCAGGATGGCTGCTTTTTCTCCAGGGGGTGATTGTGATGAAGAAGACGTGCAACATGATCTGCAGATGATGCGCACCACCAACAGTAGCAGCATCGTGATCGCTCCGCAAAAGACGACGCCGAAGTCACCGCCAAGAGCGCTGCCCGACGTAACTGTTTAGCCGCCCGTTCTGTGCCAGTATATCCGAAGAATCTGCATCTGCGCCTGTATCAATAAACCTCATTTCAATATATATATATATATATATATATATATATATATATATATATTATCAGACCGAGACCGACTGAGCTGTCAAGCGCTTTTTATTCCAAAAAATGTCACAGTTTCGCCCTAAGGGCGAAGCAATGAATGCGATAGCAACACAGCAATGCCATACGAAGTAAGGTGAGCGGCTTTGGTAGCAATATGAATTGTAGTAAACATGAGCTGATTAAGTAAGCAGGTGTGCTGCGCCGTAAGTAGACCGACATGAAGAGAGACTCGATGACCACGAGAAGGCGCCTGTGAAACGGTGGTGTTGATGAGAAGCGCTTCCCGTGGGCAGCGCGTGCGAAGGGACACACCTGTAGCGCTGCACTGCCGATCCGGGCAGCATTGCATGTGTAGCGTGTGTTGGAAAATGTGGCCCGACTATTACTAACTGAATGAACAAGCGTGGTGTGAGCGCGCACAAACAAACATGAATAGATCACACTGAATGACTGCAGACAACGACTGTCAAAACGCTGGCAGCAAGCAGCGGGCGAAGGTACGTGCGGTCTATCGCTTCAACGGAAACTGAGCGGCGAATGCACGGCGCATAAAGGTCAGAGCCGTGTGGAGATAAGCGACGGTGCGAGTGAGTGACGAGCGCGGTTGCTGGCAGAGTAAAAGTGCGCACCCCCCCCCCCCCCCCCCCCCCCAGCTCCCTCCGGCGCTGGCTTCCCGCTTCCTTGCTTGCGCGTGGGAGTTTGAGTGAGTTCGCTCTCCGTGATAGCGCGCGTCCCCGCACGCTTCCGCTAGGGCATACGGCGCGCGGCGAAGATTTTATCTATAGGGAACCTGACGGCGACGGCGACGGCGACGCCGACGGCAGAAATCCGGTTGAAGTGTCCATATAATTGCTATCGCAATAAAAGCAAACGCCCCAGCTCATGCGCGAAGAAGTAGAAGAACAGGGAAGGTGATGATGACTATGTACAAATGAAAAGGACGAAGTACGTTAATAGTGCTTCCACTAACTTTCCCCCGTCATGGAAGCGGCCAGCCTGGCCGCAGATTAGATTATCTAAACGGGGAGTGAAGGGCTTCATCCGCGAGACGTGAACAATTTCGGCATTCCGGCGGCGCCGGTCAGTGACGGAGTGTACTGGGCGCACGAGATAGTTCACTGCAGATGTTTGCTGCACAACGGTGTATGGGCCAATATAGCGTTGAAGGAACTTCTCACAGAGGCCGGGAGTTCGGGCTGGAGTCCAAAGCAGGACTTGGTCTCCAGGGTGAAAACGGAGGTCACGGCGTTTGTTGTCGCAGCGACGTTTGCGCTCAGCTTGGGTAGCTTCCGTGCTTTGCCGGGCGATTTGACGGCAATGTGCAACTCTGGCGGCAAAATCTTCTGGAAGGGACGCGGTAGGCGAAGAAGGTGCTAAAAAGAATTCTCTGTCAAATATGGTGGAAGGAGATCTTCCATATACAAGGAAGAAAGGGCTGTAACCGGTAGTCCGTTGAATAGCAGTATTATATATATAGGCGAGTGTCACAAAAGGAATAATTTTATCCCAGTTAGTGTGGTCAGGCCGGATGTACATGGAAATCATGTCAGACAGCGTACGGTGGAAGCGCTCAGTGAGGCCATTGGTCTGCGGATGATAGGTAGAAGTAGATTTGTGCACGGTATCAGTGGCCCGAAGAACTTCCTCGAGAACTTGGGAAATAAACGCCTTGCCACGGTCAGTCAGAAGAACGCGAGGAGCCCCGTGGCGCAAGACGATGGAGCGCAAGAAAAAGTCAGCAACCTCAGACGCTGTACCGGCTCGCAGAGGGGCAGTCTCGGCATATCTGGTTAAATGGTCGACCGAAGTGACAATCCAACGGTGACCAGAGGGTGTCAAAGGCAAGGGACAGTATAAATCAGTGCCAACAAATTCAAAACGTGTGTCCGGGCAAGGGAGACGTTGTAGTAAGCCGGCTGGAGGGGATGTCGAACGTTTTCTGTGCTGACATGACGCACAAGAGGCAATGTATTTGGCCACCATTGTGGATAGGCCAGGCCAGAAGCAGTGGGTCTTGATGCGGTTGTAAGTCTTGTGGAAGCCTAAGTGGCCAGCCGATGCGTCGTCGTGAAGTGCCTCTAATACGCGCCGGCCAAGGCAGCGAGGTAGAACTGGGACCCACCGGTGACCTTTTGGGTGATAAACGTAGCGGTGCAGCACGCCACTTTGCAGGCGGAATTGTCGAAGTTGGCGTCGCAAGCGGCTGTTGGGTGGTTCGGCGAATCCACTAAGGCGATCCATCAGAGTTCGACAGTAGGAGTCGGCCCGCTGAAGCAAGACGAGATCAGAGCGTGATGAAAGCGTAGCTAGGTCCAGGGGCGTTATCGAGAGCTGGTGTGAGGCAGGCGTAGCATCGGAACGACGTGGTGGGGAAGGCGACGGCGCGTTACCGGGAGAGAGCGAGAGTGGGCAGCGAGACAATGCGTCTGCATCATGATGACTTTTTCCAGACTTGTACGTTATTGCAAAGTCATATTCCTGCAAGCGGAGTATCCAGCGTCCTAAGCGTCCTGACATGTTTTTCATTGATGACAGCCAACACAGAGCATGATGGTCGGTATCGATGGTGAAGTGGCGGCCATAAAGGTATGGGCGAAATTTCTGAATCGACCAGACGATAGCCAGGCACTCTTACTCTGTAATGGTGTAGTTCCGCTCAGCTGGAGAAAGTGTTCGGCTGGCATATGCGATGACTTGCTCTTTAGAGGCTGCATTACGTTGCAGAAGTACTGCGCCAATACCTTGTGCGCTTGCGTCAGTATGGAGTATGGTGGGGGCTCGATCATCGAAGTGGCGAAGCACTGGTCCGGAAGTAAGATGTTGCTTAAGAGCTTGAAAAGCTGATTCGCATTCGTTAGTCCATGTGAAAGAGGCACCGGTAACCAGTAGCTTGTGTAGAGGAGCTGCTATGGCAGCAAAGTTGCGTATAAATCGACGAAAATATGAAGCCAAGCCGAGGAAACTACGTTGATCTTTCTGGTGCTGGGGCCGAGGAAAGTGGAGAACAGCACTAATCTTTTCGGAGTCTGGCTGGATGCCATCTTTTGAGACGACGTGGCCCAATACTTTTATAGTCTTGCTTGCAAATTTGCATTTTGTTGTATTGATCTGGAGACCAGCATTTGCAAGGCACTTGCGAACTTCGTCTAATCGATGAAGATGTTGGCTGAAGTTAGACGAAAAGATGACAATATCGTCCAGATAACAGAGGCAGGTCTTCCATTTTAGTTCACGAAGTACGTTATCTATCATGCGCTCAAATGTAGCGGGAGCGTTACAAAGTCCAAAAGGCATCACGTTAAATTCATAAAGTCCGTCTGGTGTAGCAAATGCGGTCTTTTCTTTGTCAGTCTCGTTCATCAGAATTTGCCAATATCCTGATCGAAGATCAAGGCTGGAGAAATATTCCGCCCCTTGCAGTGTGTCCAAAGCGTCGTCGATTCGAGGTATTGGATATACGTCCTTGCGTGTGATCTTATTGAGCGCTCGATAGTCGACGCAAAAGCGAACGGAGCCATCCTTTTTCTTTACCAGAACCACGGGAGAAGCCCAGGAACTAGATGAAGGTCTAATTATCTTCCGCGCAAGCATGTCAGCAACCTGTTGTTCAATGACCCTCCGTTCGGACGGCGAGACACGATAGGGGCGTCGTCGTATGATAGCGGAACCATCGGTTTCGATGCGGTGTGAAGCCACAGAAGTTTGGCTCAACACAGGGGAGCAGCTATCGAAACAGGCTTTGTGCTTCGCTAAGACCGCCAGTAAGGCTTCGGACTGTGCGGTGGTTAGGTCAGAACCAAGCACGGCTGGGGGAGGGAAGGAATCATCCAAACCCGAGGTAGGTGCTGGCGATGAAGAAGGGCAAAGCGTGACTATAGAGATAGGTTGAGTGTCGGCGAGGGTTGCCACAGTCATCCCTTTGGGCAGCATCACAGCATCTGGGGTCGTGTTGCAGGCAGACAGAAGGGCGCGGCCACGTCAAAACCGGACGAGACAGGCGGCAATTAGGATTCCACGAGAAGTAGAGCGGGAAGAAGGGGCGACTAGAGTGTCTCCGTCGGCGATCTGCCGGGATGTTACGGATACAACGTCTTCGTGACCAGGACGCAGGACGTAGTCTTCATCAATGGCCAAGTTCACGCATGAAGGTGAAGAATCTGTAACAGGTGCAAGCGCTGTATCCGCGAGGTGGACAACTTCCTCTCTACATGAAATGACGGCTGAAGCAGAATGTAGGAAGTCCCAACCCAAGATAAGTTCATGGATACACGTTGGAAGCACGATAAACTCAATGTGGTGGCGAATGCCGTTGATGAAAACACGAGCAGTACACTGGCCGTCGGAGTGTATGAATGCATTATTAGCACCACGCAGAATAGGTCCAAGATAAGGCGTTTTCACTTTCCGGAGCCGTGCACACAGATCACTACGAAGAACAGAAACGGCGGCACCGGTATCGATGAGAGCAGACGCGGGAACACCTTCAACAGTTACATAAAGCATGTTGGCCGGGCGAACAGGAGGAATTTTTGAAGACCGATAGGAAGCAGTTTCCCCTCCAAAAACTGCAACAGTTATTTTTCCGAGTGCTGGTCGGCAAGATGGGAAGTGGGGCGAAGCGGCGATGTAGAGCGCCGGTAAGGCGAAGGAGAACGACGTCTGGCCGAACGGGAACTATGAGGCAGATTGGGAGCAGCTGGAGGAGACGGTGAACGCTGCTGAGGGAACGAGTACGAACCGGGATAGTAGGAGTCTGGTCGGCGAGTGCGGTCTCTCTCGTGCTCAGCATAGCCTCGTCTTTCATCCTGCTGGCGACGGCGGCAGAAGCGAGATATATGGCCGCGTATACCACAGTAAAAACAAACCGGACGAGGTGGACGCCACTGAGGGTAGGATGGCGCAGCAAGTGCTCTGGTTCCCATCGAAGCCAAATGGTCATAGGTAACGTCAGGAGACACGGAGGTCACGGTAGGGGTGGAGAGCGAAGCAACATCCGCGTAAGTAGGTGAGGGGCGCGCTACCGGAGCAAGATGCGTCGTGGGTGTAGTCATCGCTGTCAACTCCTGCTTTACGACCTCGCGCAAGTCGAAGGTGGGGGTTGGGGCACAGGCAGCAGGTGAACGCCTCAGGTCTAATATTTGAAGCTCCTCGCGGATGATGGTGCGGATGCGAGCACGGAGATCTGAAGAATGGGGAACCTGAGGATCGCTGCTGTCATGTTGAAGACGAAGAGACTGCATCTCGTCCAGGCACTGACACGTGGCAGTGATGTCTTGGACAGAAGCCGGATTTTGCACGATTAAGGCGTTGAACGGGACAGACCCAATGCCTTTTAATATGTGTCGCACGCGCTCGGCTTCCGTCATGCTAGGGTTCGCACACATAATGTAACGAACATACAAGAAGCCGTTGGGAAGTAGGGAAGGACGAAGTGGTAGGAGGCCGGATTGCGCGGTCGCCATCATCCATCTCCTGTAAATAAAGCCATTTCTTCACAACTCTCCGTAACAGTTGTGGTGGAGGTGCTGGGTAATCGACACCCGAAGACAGAGGTTAGAACGCGAGTTCTTAGTCGCAGCCACCGCCTTGCTGGACTTTCACCGAACCCAGCGGAGTTGGAGATTTCCAGCGACATGGAAGAGCAACGGCCTGTCACAGCCCCTGCCAGTTCCGTCCAACAACTACAAGATGTACGTCCCTTCGCCGGAAAACCGGGCAAAGACGTCGAGAAATGGCTTTATTTACAGGAGATTATTGATGGTGACCACGCAATCCGGCCTCTAAGCACTTCGTTCTTCTCTTCTTTCCAACTGCTGCTTGTGTGTACGTTATATTCCCCACCAGGTCCCCTGCGGCCACTGACACCACCCAGTACACCTTTCAAGCAAGTAGGCATTGACCTTTTGTGTTCATTCCCGTTATCTAACAATAAGAGCCATTGGCTAATCATTTACCTGGACCATCTCACACGGTATGCAGAAACTGCAGCCATACCCTCTTCCACCACTGCCTGCGTGGCACTCTTCCTGCTGCGTTCTGTAGTCCTTCGTCATGGCCCGCCGCGTGACCGTGTGACCGCCAGTGACCGTGGCGCCAGTTCACCGCAGACGTCGTTGAGGAACTACTACGTCTGTGCACTTCGGAGTTCTGTCACTCCACGCCGTATCATCCACAAACCAATGACCTTGTTGAAAGGACAAACCAAACAAACGTACCATAAGAACTGAGACAACGTGCTGCCCTTCATAACTTACGCAACAACACGGCGAAACACGAAACCACGAACTACAGCCCATTCTTTCTCCTCTATGAAGGTTACCGCGAAGCCCTGTTGATACTTTCTTAAACATTATTCTGCACGACGATGATTCTGTGTCAAGAGTTGTGTGCCTCACTGAAGAAGCCCGCTGAATAGCCCGTCTTCGTACTTTGGCCTCGCAACACCATTCAAAGGACTGCTACGACGAGCGTCACGGACCAGTATCGTTCACCAAAGGCGACTTGGTGCTTCTTTGGACACCGCAACGCAAGCGGGTCTTGTGTCAAAAGCTCCTGCCCCAGTATTCCGGCCCTTACGTTGTCCTGGAGCGCTTGAGTGAACTTTGTTATGTAATAGCTCGCCTCCTGGGTAATGGCCGGCGATCAAGCAGAACGCAGGTGACTCATGTTGCTGGCATGAAACGTTTTTACCCTACTGATCCCCCCTGACTCGCCCTACGGGCTTCGTCCGCTTGTGGGGGAATGTAACGAACATACAAGAACAAACCAATTCGGTTGTTATATTATCCGACTCACAAGCAGCTTGCCCCCTGTTTCTAAATGGGACGGCACCCCAGTCAATAATAAAAATTTTGGCCAATGAACTAGTAGGGCGCCACAATATCATATAGTGTCCGGCACATGAGGGACTTGTAGGGAACGTGAGGGCAGACCGTATTGCTCGAGGATTAAATATCCGAGCAACGGCAGAGCCCAGCGATGACCCTCCACCGAATTCTCGTGACATGCTGTTACAGCAAAGACAAGAGCGCAGACATTTTGGAAATCCTCACTCGAATTTAACCAGCCAACAGGAGAGGGACTGGCGTCGTATTCAGACAAATACATACCCCAACCTGCACCACCTACACAGAATACACCCCACGAGGTTCATTGGCGAGTGCCCGTGGTGCACAGACACACCCACACTAAAACACATCGCATGGGAGTGTCCCAAGAGGCCTCCGCACATAGACAGCCCAATAGTACTAAAAATACACTCATGAGGAATAGGCAGTGGGAGGCATGGCTTGCGGACGAGGGCCGGAAGAGCCAATTTGCTCTTCTGGACCAAGCCCAGCGAGCCGCTCGTGCCAGTGCCTTCCGTCGCGCCTTCTTTTATTTATTTTCAATGAAGTTTTTACTCACTCACTCACTCAAATAAAGCAGTTGGGAAGAAGAGAAGAACAAAGTGCTTGGAGGCCAGATTGCGCGGTCACCATCATCCATCTCTTGTAAATAAAGCCATTTCTTCACAACTCCGTAACAATATATCAACGACCACTGACCAAGCGCAGTGCAGAGAAATGGACGCTGCAGTCTGATAGAATCTCCGCAGATTTAATAGTGAGACCACACAGATTGCACTATGTATGACAACTTCAAACTAACGGGTTAGCAAGGCTTTCAAAGAAAGAATACATGTCACCAACTGCAAGCAGCCGGCTATCTACCGCGTGCGGCTACCCCTATTGTGATAAGTACTTCCGCAAAGCATTGTTTCCAACACTAAGTATAAAAAACGTGTCGTTATTCTGCATATCAAGAGGCGCTTCCATAACACCAATGAAGCTACGGGGAGACCAAAGCTGGAACCCGGGCTCTCGGGAGAATAGGCACTCCCTATCTTGTTCGCTTACAGCGCCCTCGGCCTATTTGTCGTGTTTTGTGCCTCATCCGGAGTCTGTGTCGATCAGTTGACGCTGACGCCATCCCATGTAACCACCATAGCACGTTTAAAATCAAATTATGGGGTTTTACGTGCCAAAACCACGCTCTGATTATAAGGCACGCCGTAGTGGGGGACTCTGGAAATTTGGACCACCTGGGGTTCTTTAACGTGCACCTAAATCTAAGTGCACGGGTGTTTTCGCATTTCGCCCCCATCGAAATGCGGCCGTCGTAGCCGGGATTCGATCCCGTGACCTCGTGCTCAGCAGCCCAACACCATAGCCACTGAGCAACCACGGCGGGTACACCACCATAGCACATTTACGTGAAACATCAAATGTGAAACCTTGAGCTGTATTAGCAGAAAAGGAAGTAGCGTGGTAGCTTACCACGTCATTGAAGCGTGATCCCGCAAGGCTCCACGGTCGGAACAGCTTTGAGTGTGTGGTTTAGAACCTGTGGGAGCAACTGCCCCCCCCCCCCCCCCCCCCCCGGTTCTGTGAACTCTAGTGACGTCTTTTAAAGTTGCTTGTCGATGTTTGTTCGTCATTTGATGATTGCATGGCTTGTGTGATATATTCGCTTGATTTTCCTTTAGATTCACAGTGAGTATAGCTTAGTTCAGAACCTAGACTGCATTTAGCCGGCGTACTGATTCCACCTTAGAGCCACGCGCTTTGTGTCGATCAAATTTTGGCTAAAATATATTACAAACGTCAGGTATGACACAAACAAGCCAAACTCGAAGTGGCATCACATATTTTCAATGTGAAGAAAACTCGGTGTGGGGCAGTGTACCTTTAAAGGTAACACTAATCGAACACAGTCACAAATTGAAATGATGCGAGCAAGCGATCGCCCACGTTGTACCTGTAAATAGAAAGAAGTAGTTTAAGATGAAGCAAGAATGTTCCTTGCGATTGAGTTGAGACGAGAGAAATCATGATTTGGAAAACACAGAGCGCAAACGTTGTTAGGACACTTCCGCTCAATTCAGAAAGCGCGTTCGTGTTTGGGTTTGCCCGATGAAATCGCGTCACAAGAGCCTGGCGTTGCAAGCCTCTGACGCTGAGTCAACGTGACCGGAGGCAGCTCTTTACAGAAAAGCCCATGAGTTCTGAGAGGCATTCAGGCAGCGTGTCGCGCCAACCTCGCTACTTGCGGAAGTGGGTCTTATCACATGCGCACGTGTATTCCGGACGACGACGGGAACTAGAAGGCGAGGCCGCGCTTCGACGCGTACACTTCCTCTCTGCGCAGCAAAACGAGGTCATGTCTTGATGCCCATCGGTCCTATCACAGCCAGCAAGGGGCGTCCAGTGAGGGATCTTAAGCAGCATGAACGCCACCGCTATCCTGTTCACTCCTCTCTCGAGTGAAATCCCGTCCATGGCCCCCGACAATGTCACCGCCGACGCGAACGACACGACCGACGGAATGGCCGAAGTGCTACGCTTTGTAGACTACCCGCGACCGATACTAACCGGCGGCTTCGTGGCTCTCGTATTCATGGCCGTCTTCGGCGTGCTCTCCAACGCAGTCTCCATCGCGGCACTGCTGCGCTCGTCGAAGCTTCTCAAGAACGCGACCACAGCGCTCGTCTTGAACCTGTGCTTCACCGATCTTCTCTTTTCGGCGCTGAGCACGCCGCTGGCTGCCACCGTCTTCTGGAACGCCGGCTGGGTGTACAGTGATGGCCTGTGCGTAGCGTACGGAGTGAGCCGGTTCTTCAACACTGGCGCATCCATTTTCACAGTCATGGCCATCAGCATCAACCGGTACGTGATCATAGTGAAACCCCGGCTGTACGGGCGCGCCTTCAGCGAAGGCAACAACCTGCTCGTCGTCACTGCGACTTGGCTGTTGACGCTGTCGCTACTAATCTGGCCCACAGCCGGCATCTGGGGCCGCTTTGGCTGGGACGCCGAGATCGGCACTTGCAGCGTGGTCCCGAAGAACGGACGCAGCAGCAAGGCATTTCTCTTCATGGTGGCATACTTTTTGCCGGCCACGTCTTTCGTCATATGCTACAGCCGCATCTACTGGATCGTGCGCAAGACGCAGCGGAACCTGCGCCAGTACAGCACCAACCACAAGTCAGCGGCGTTCGTGGCGCGACTTTTCGCCAAGCAAGAGGGAGGCACCGGCGAACCGGTCTCCGTGGAGAAGGCCCAACGGCAGCAACGCCGCATCGCCAAAGACTGGCGGCTGCTGAAGACGGTGTTTGCCATATTCGCGGCATTCACCCTTTGTTATCTACCCCTGCTGGTGCTGAAGGCTTTCCGACTGCTGGACAACTACCCGAGCATCCAGGTATTCGCATACCTGACCTTCTACTTTTCGGGATGCGTGAACCCGATCATATACATCTGCATGAGTCGCGAGTACAGGCAGGCATACAAGGAACTATGGCCGTGCGCCAAGAGCGCGGCACTCTCCGAGAGCACTGGAAGCCAGGAGACGCCTGTGTGAAACGAATTTCCTCGGTGCGGGACAAATGTGTATTGACTGACGTCTCGACTAACATTATGTCGATCTTATTTAGCATGACTATAGTGGTGATTCTGTTCTGTTTGTGCTTTCAGGCGTCTCGATCTCAGATTCCTCTCGCAACGTACATACACTCACTTACGTACTTATGGAGACCCTCCAGGTGTGAGACCAGGCTAGCTGATGATGACGATCCTTAAGGGAGGCACGCACCCACGTCTGCGGGGTATTGCAGGCTACCACGAGTCCTGCAAAAAAAAAAATGTTTGAAGGAAAGTGTATCACTGAATTACGTTGGCCATTTGTTGTCTTTATTTCGTGTTGTCTTAATGTGGATAAAAATGTGTATATATCACGTGGCAGTGCTCCGCGGTAATACTATATACAAGCCATGACTTCTTACTGACGTTCGTCTGAGAGCCGAACATTACTGAGCGATGTGCGCAGCTGAAGGAAGAACGGTAATAATAAATATCGGGCTGGTCGGTCCAGAATGATTGAAAGTTTATAACAGCATGACTTACTCTTGTCCCTTCTTCGGCTTTGCCCTCGTTTAAGTAGCCGCGCTGATATATATATATATATATATATATATATATATATATATTGTAGTGAAGACGAATGCCCGGCGCTGCAGCCACATCGCCAGTCATCCGGGAAGCGCGAGCTCGAGTTTGCCTGAGCCGCTCTGGTTGAGAGACGCTGCCAACGCTGCCCACTGCTCTCTTGTCCTGTGTTCGCATTAGATTCTGGTGGAGGTGCGGCGGTATCCCCCAACCTGGAATTACGCACCCGAACTCTGCCGTCCGTCATGCCTGACGACCCCAGCCCGACATCCCTACCGGTTACTCCAGCCATCGTATGTGCCGGTGCCCAGGGTCAGCGGGATCCTGACATCTTCAGCGGCACCGATGAGAAAGACGTTGAAGATTGGCTGGAATCGTATGAACGCGCCAGTAACACTAGCAAATGAGACGACACCCACCAGCTCAACAACGCGATGTTCTATCTGTCGGGCGTTGCCAAGCTGTGGTTTCGAAACCACGAAGCCGATCTCCGCACATGGGCTCGCTTCAAAACCAGCATTGCAGACGTTTTCGGCCGCCCTGGCGTGCGCAAGCTTCGCGCTGAACAACGCCTGCGCAGCCGATCCCAGCAAACTGGTGAAACGTTCACCAGCTACATAGAGGACATCGTCGACCTCTGCCGGCGTGTCAACCCGACGATGGCGGAGGGGAACAAGGTACGTCACATCATGAAGGGCATTTCCGACGATGCCTTTCATATGCTGCTGTCAAAAAGCACTGACACAGTTTCTCAAGTCATTAAGCTTTGCCAGAGTTTCGACGTGTGCGTTGTCTACAGGTCTGGCCGCCGCCACACCGACGCCGACGTGCTTTCCCGTGCCACACTTTGCCGTTCGCTCAGGAAAGTTACGACGCCACTGTCAAGCGTATCCCTTCGTACTGCCAGTGCAGACCGCATCACGCCTGCAGCTGCGTGTACTGCTCGTGTTGTGATCAACGGCCTCCTCTACATCGTCGAATTTTTGGTGCTGTGTTCTTGTTCCCACGATATTATTTTGGGCTGGGACTTCCTTTCCACTAATAAGGCCGTCATCGACTGTTCTCGTGCTGAGGTGGAATTTCAAACGCCGTGCTACGCCCCGCTCCTTGACGCTCGTGAACCTGACGATAAAGTTTTTGTTGCCGAAGACGTTACAATTCCACCGCACTCTTCTGCCCTAGCCACAGTGTCATGCAACTTTGTTGCTGATGCCAGCGCACTTTTTACGCCGTCCACCATTTTCGCTCGTCGCAAATGTTCCCCGCTGCCTTTCGCTGTTTGGGACGCTCATGCCGGCATCAGCAGACTGCGCGTCTCCAACCAATTGTCCTGTCCTCTCACTTTGCTTCGTGGGGAGTGCGTTGGCCGCGCGTTCAGTGTGTCAACCCTGCTGCCATCATTGACATGACAACTGGTTCCATCACCACTCATGAGGTTGCCGGAATGACCTGTACCCCGCGCAGGAGCAGACTTTGCCCGATGTTTTACATGGCTCCATCGCCGACGCGTTGACTGTTTCCCAACGCGCCCAGATTCTACGCCTTCTCGACAAGTTCCGTTCGTCTTTCGACTGCCAGCATGTTCCCTTGGGCCGCACGTCAACTGTTTGTCATCGCATCGACACGGGTACTAGTGCGCCACTGCGACAAAGGCCATATCGTGTATCCGCGACAGAGCGCCGTGTCATCGATGGCCAAGTAGCTGACATGCTGAAGCGCGGCGTCATTCAGCCTTCGGATAGCCCCTGGGCATCTCCCGTTGTTCTTGTTAAGAAGAAGGACGGATCGACTCGATTCTGTGTCGATTACCGTCGTCTTAACTAAATAACTCGTAAAGATGTTTACCCTCTTCCGAGAATTGACGACGCCCTTGACTGTCTCCAAGGCGCGGAGTTCTATCGACTTACGTAGCGGCTATTGGCAAGTCCCCATGGCACCCGAAGACCAACCTAAAACGGCCAAGCTTTGTAACACCAGATGGCCTATATGAATTTCGTGTCATGCCTTTCGGGCTTTGCAACGCCCCAGCAACATTTGAGCGTATGATGGACAACCTGTTGCGTGGTCTCAAGTGGAAAACGTGCCTGTGCTACTTAGATGATGTGGTTTTTTTTAGCCCGATTTCCCCACCCATCTCTGTCGGCTGGAGGAAGTGTTACAGTGCCTAACTGCCGCCGGCCTTCCGCTCAACCTGAAGAAATGCCACTTTGGCGCAAGTCAGCTCACCATCCTTCGCCATGTCGTATCTAAACATGGTATTCTTCCTGACGCGGCCAAGCTCCGTGCAGTTGCTGATTTTCCAAAACTTCCTCCGTACGAGAACTTCGCAGCTTCCTTGGCCTCTGCTCTTACTTTCGCCGCTTCATTCGGAATTTTGCGTCCATCACCTGAATGCGTCCATCGCTTTTTTGCGTCCATTGCTTGAATCAGCTTCTACGGAGCGACTTGAACAATTACGCCTGGTCCCCTGCCTGTGACGATGCCTTCCAAGAGTTGCGTCGTCTATTAACATCGCCGCCTATACTGCGTCACTTCGACCCGAGTGCTCCGATCGAAGTACACACTGACGCCAGCGGTGTTGGGCTCGGCGCTGTGCTCGCGCAGCGCAAATCTGGGTTCGACGAGTACGTCGTTGCATACGCAAGCCGCGCCCTCACCAAAGCAGAGACAAATTATTCCGTTACGGAGAAGGAATGTTTGGCCATAATCTGGGCTCTTGGTAAATTTCGACCCTACCTCTATGGCCGCCCCTTTGACGTAATTACAGACCACCATGCACTTTGTTGGCTGTCCACATTGAAGGACCCCTCAGGTCGATTAGCTCGCTGGGCTTTGCGGTTGCAAGATTTCGACGTGCGCGTTGTCTACAGGTCTGGCCGCCGCCACACCGACGCCGACGCGCTTTCCCGTTCGCCCATGTCAACCGAAAGCGATGCCTGCCTCTCTGCCGTTGACCAAGTGCTTTCGTTCCCAGCAGGCTGCGACATGGCTTCGGAGCAACGCAAGGATGCCTGGATTAGTGCTTTTATAATTATCCGCTTCATTCCTAACCCGTCGACTGTGCCTCCACCTTCTCGAGCTTTGCGCCGTCAAGCTTCGCACTTTGAAATGCGGAATGGACTTCTCTATCGCCGAAATTACGTCTCCGACGTCCGAAAGTGGTTGCTCGTCATACCGCGACATCTTCGTGGTGAAATATGTTCTGCCTTCCACACTGACCCGCAGTGTGCACACGCGGGTGTCATCAAGACGTACACCCGGCTTCGCTCCAGGTTTTATTGGCGTGGCATGTACACCTTTGTGTGCAAGGACATTCGCTCGCGCGCTCAGTGCCAACGCCGCAAGGTTCCTTCTCAGCATGTCTCTGGTCCACTACAGCCAATGCCGTGTCCTGCCAGGCCCTTCGATCGCATTGGGATTGACCAGTATGGACCCCTTCCGAGCACGGCTTCCGGAAACCGCTGGATAGTCGTCGCCATCAACCGCTTGACGCGATACGCAGAAACAGCCGCTCTGCCTGCTGCCACAGCTCGTGATATCGCATCCTTCCTATTGAAAAACTTCATTCTCCGTCACGGTGCACCTCACGAACTTTTGAGCGATAGAGGATCTGTGTTCCTCTCCGAAGTCGTAAACGTGCTCCTTACTGAATGTCGGATCGTTCATCGCACCACCACCGCCTACCACCCTCAAACTAATGGTCTGACGGAAAGATTTAACCGCACCCTTGGCGACATGCTCTCCAAATACGTCACCTCTGATCACACTGATTAGGACCTCATTCTGCCATTCATCACGTTCGCCTACAACACTGCACCACAGGCAACCACAAAATTTTCCCCATTCTTCCTCTTGTATGGCCGTGAACCTTCGACTACCCTCGACACCATTCTTCCGTACAGACACGATTCATCCGAATGTACACCCATTTCTGAAGTTGCCCGCCGCGCCGAGGAATGCCGTCAACTCGCCCGTTCCTTTACAGCCGTCGACCAATGGCAACAAAAATCTCGACGTGACGATGATCACCCGCATTGTCACTTTCTTCCGGACTCCCTTGTGTGGCTTTGGGTTCCTGCCGTTCCTGCTGGCCTCTCATCTAAGCTTGTATCAAAATATCAAGGACCCTACCGTGTTGTAGCGCAGACATCGCCTGTGAAATATATTGTCGAGCCTGTTACGCCACCTACGGACCAACGCTGTCGTGGTCATGAAACCGTCCACGTACAAAGCCTGAAGCCGTATTATGACCCCTTGATTCTATGTTCACCATGAGTCACCAGGATGGCTCCTTTTCCGATGGGGGGTGATTGTAGTGAAGACGAATGCCCGGCGCTGCAGCCACATCGCCAGTCATCCGGGAAGCGCGAGCTCGAGTTTGCCTGAGCCGCTCTGGTTGAGAGACGCTGCCAACGCTGCCCGCTGCTCTCTTGTGCTGTGTTCGCATTAGAATATATATATATATATATATATATATATATATATATATATATATATATATTGCCACCAGCAGTAGTGGGTACAGTGCTAAGAGGCAGGCACGGAAAGAAAGAAGTTCGCGTGCTTCTCCGCCCGCTCGATAGCCAGCCCCCAGCGCCGTGTTTTTCAGGAGCCGCTACCCTCAATAAACGTCGCGTCGCCAGTTCTCTCACAAGGCACGTGACGATATATATATGGTTATTTGTTCGCTACATACTGCAGACCTTTCGGCCCAAGCAGGAGGGCAACAGAATACATACAAAAAAGAGAACAAATTAAGAACAAGCAAGTACGAAATGATACAACATTTAGTCACACTGTGTCTGTAAACTGTCATTCCAGTCTGATATTGCTCTGGGAAAAACAGAAAATGTAAACATATCAGTTCGAGCATAATAGGGTGTTAGTGAGTCCGGATGATGCTGTCTTGTGTGCCGTGTTATTATATATATTATATATATATATATATATATATATATAACGGAAAAGTAAACAAATTCTACAGGCTAACTTTCAAACGTAAAAACTTGAGCGATGCTACAACGTGAACAGAACAATTGTTTATTTTCAACAGTTTCAACCGGGGCACCGGCCTTCATCAGAGTTTACAAAAAAATGCCACTTCGGCATTGACAGTGAAGACAGCAGACAGCGTGTCTGGTCGTTCTCACACACATCAAACAGAAAGGGACAGGGGTGACAGTGATTGACTCTTTCTCGGCGCTTTGACAGCTTTCATCGTCATCATCACCGTCAGCCTATACTTATTTCCACCGCAGAAGGAAGGCCTCTCCCTGAGATCTCTAATTACCCCTGTCTTGCGCTAGCTGATTCCAACTTGCGCCCGCAAATTTCCTAACTTACCACCCCACCTAGTTTTCTTCCATCCTCGACTGCGCTTCCCTCCTCTTGGTATCCATTCTGTAACTTTACTGGTCGACCGGTTATCCATCCTAAGCATTACATGGCCTGTCCAGCTCCAATTGTTCCTCTTAATATCAACTAGCATATCGTCTATCCCCGTTTGGTCTCTGATCCACACCGCTCTTTTCCTGTCTCTTAACGTTAGGCCTAACATTTTTCTTTCCATCACTCTTTGTGCGGTCCTTAACTTGTTTTCGAGCTTCTTTGTTTACCTCCAAGTTTCTGCCCCACATCTTAGCACCCGTAGAATGCAATAAGTACACTTTTCTTTTCAACGACAATGGTAAGCTGCCACTCAGGATTTGGTAATGCCTGCCGTATGCACTCCAGCCCAGTTTTATTCTTCTGTAAATTTCTTTCTCGTGATCAGGGTTCCCTGTGAGTAATTGACCTAGATAAACGTACTCCTTTACAGACAATAGAGGCTGACTGTCGATCCTGAATTATTCTTCCATTGCCAGGTGTGATGAAATAGTTCGACACGTATGTCTGTGTGCAGTCAGGCGGTAATGAACGTCAGAGACGCATGAACGAATTTAAACGAACATTTATATAACATGATAGGACTGAAACAAGACAAGCACTAAACATTGACTACAGAGCAAAAGTCCTTACAACGTCTACACAAGGTCCTACGCGCAGCGTTCAAGAGAAGAGCAAGTAGGTCTCACGGGTTCAGTCCTGATGTCGTCGATCGGCGGTAGGTCGTCTCGAGCAGTCGCGACGATTTCTGTTGCAGTTGAACCAACGCAAGATGACCCTCGTGGGGGGCGAGCCAAGGCAGGTCAGATGAGGCAGCATAGGCGGAAAGTTTACGTTTTCCCGGGGGGGGGGGGGGAGGGGGCGGCTGGGGCCCGACCAGCTTGCTTAAGCATATATAGACGTCGGGCCCTCGCGCGCGCCCGACGTCTTCCCACGTTGTGTTCCGGATGGACGTTTCGTGGGATCGGGGCGACAGTGATGCGGTCCCGCTGCTCTCGAGGGATGCTGCAGAACTTTGTTTTGACTACTGTGGGGGGAACGCCCAGCTCCTGCAGGATGTGTCTTCCAGCTTGTGTGGTAGATAGCCTCACGAACTGGGCCCTCTCCTGCGCTACCGCCAATTCCTCGAGCGTGTTATGCATGCCGAGTTGACGTAAGCTTTCCGTGTGTGTGTATATGGGGAGGCCGAGGGCTCTCTTGATTGCCTTCCTGATTAATGCGTTCAGCTTATCCCGCTCCGATCTTTGCCAGTTGTGCATGGCCGCGACGTAAGTGAAATGGCACATTACGAACGCATGCACCAAACTCACGAGGTTGTCTTCTCCGAGGCCTTGCTGCCGGTTGGCCACTCTTATTAATTTGATGGCATTGTCCATCTTCTTAGTGAGACGCAGCACTGTCTGGTTGTTAGAGCCACTCGACTCGACCATCATGCCGAGAATCCGGATGGCATCCACCCTCGGAATATAGCTAGCCTCCGTCGTTTGTCCGTAGTTTGATGTCGCATTCGGCGAGTGGCTTCCATCCCTTTGGTTTGGGGCCTCTGCGCTTGGGTCGATATAGTAGCAGTTCCGACTTGTGAGGTGAGCACCGAAGGCCCGTGGACTCGAGGTACCTCTCGGTAGCATCAATCGCCTCTTGCAGGGCCGTCTCTACCTGTTCATCACTACCTCCCGTACACCAGATGGTAACGTCGTCTGCGTATATGGTATGACTGATACCGTCGATAGCAGAGAGTTTCGTGGATAGACCAATCATGGCGAGGTTGAAGAGGGTTGGGGATATGAATGCCCCTTGTGGCGTCCCCTTAGACCCCAGCTTGATCATGTCTGAAGTCAGGTCCCCGATCTTAAGGGTGGCTTCTCTGTCTGACAGAAAAGATTTCGTGTAGGAATGGAAGTGCTTCCCCAGGTTAAGGCTCGAAATTGTGTCTAAAACGAACGAGTGAAGAATGTTGTCAAATGCCTTTTCCAGATCTAGACCTAGTATGGCTCTCGTGTCCCGCGTATTAGAGTCAATAATGTGATGCTTGATGAGCTTCATTGCGTCCTGCGTCGATAGTCCAGCCCTGAAGCCGATCATGTTGTATGGGTAAATGTCGTGGTCCTCCAGGTAGCGAGAAAGCCTGTTTAGGATGGCGTGCTCAGCAACCTTCCCCACGCACGATGTGAGCGAAATTGGGCGGAGGTTATCGAGGCTGGGCGGCTTGCCTGGCTTGGGGATGAGAATGGTGTTGGCCGATTTCCACATTTCCGGAACTATACTACTGCTCCATGCTTGGTTAATGATGTCCTTTAGGAATTCGGTGGACTTGTCGTCCAGGTTCCGTAGAGCTTTGTTCGTGATCTTGTCCGGCCCCGGAGCCGATCTGCCGTTGAGGGCGTGGAACGCCTGCCTGATCTCCTCAATCCCGAATTCTGCGTCAAGCTCAGGGTTCCCGGAGCCGTCGTAGTCAGGTGAAGGTGGTGCAGGGCCCGATGCGACAGACAGGTATTTCTTCACAAGTCTGGATAAAAGTTCCTCGCTCGAATATTCTCGCTTGGCTGCGTGTAGGGTGCGCGCCAGTGTGTTGTGTTGGTTGGTTTTAGTGTTCGTCTCGTCGAGGAGATGCTTTAGGAGGTTCCAGGTTCCCCAGTTACGCATCTGCCCGTCGATCGAGTTGCACACCTCATCCCATTGCTGTTTAGAGAGGGCTCTGCAGTGTTCCTCTATAGCATAGCTGCGAGTCGGCCTAGTTGGAACAGATTCATTTTCTCAAAATGTTCCTCTATAGTTCTGTTGATTTCTGCGATCTTTTTTCTGAGCCTGCGGTTGAGCCTTTGTCCCTTCCACCTGGCGAGGAGGGACTGCTTCGCCTCCAACAGGTGAGCCAGACGACTGCCCATCTTTTCCACCGGGAGGTCGGTACAAACGTCTTTTGTGGTAGCTTTGATGTCGTCTCTAACCTGTGCCACCCATTGTTCGAGGCTAGGCTTGTCCTCACTCTCCGTTCGCTTTTCCCTAATCTTGCGAAACTTGTCCCAGTCTGTGTACTGGAACATGCGCTGTCTCTTCTGCTCGACCTGGAGGTGAGCCCCACGTTACCTTTTCCGGCGTTCCTCGAACTCGGTCGGCCCAGGTCGGGTGGTACTCGGGTCGGCGATCCCTGGAGCAGGACCTCGAGCAGGACTTGAACCGGACTTGACTGCCTCGGCGCTGGGATCCGGAGCGACCCCTGGAGCGGGATCTGGTCCTGGTTCTGGAACAAGAGCGCCCTCTGGATCGAGAGCGTCTCCGGGAGCTCCCTCTGGAGCGAGAGCGTCCCCTGGATAGGGAGCGTTCCCTATGCTCTTGAGGTGGAGCTTGCTGCAACTTATTTTTGATCTCGCTGCTCTGTGGTGGTGGCGAAGCCGCATTTCTCGAAGCTTCCACCGTCGCTCTCTTCCATCGTCAACTTCTGACAACGTACGGGATCTGGAATCTCTCCTTGCATGTTTTGTCCGCCGTAGGGAGTCGGGCAAACGTCGGCACGATGGCCGAGTTTGCCGCACGCGTAGCAGATATCGACTTGTTTGGAAAAAAGAAAGCACTTCACAAGGACTGGGCCATAGCGTACAAAGTTCGGAACCTTGAGTCCGTCGAAAGCTATGATGATTGTGTCTGTGTTCTTAATTCTCTTGACCGCCAAGGCCAGCGGGTTTCTCTCGTTGATGATGTTGCGTTCCAAGTCCGATGGACTGTCGTTCAGGTCGATGTGTCTGATTATCCCTTTACACGTTGTGTGGGGAGCGGCCTCGTATGCACTGACTTCAAACATTCTTCCAGCCTCATGAAGTGTCCTGATTCTCGTGTATTTGGAAGCGTTGTCTCGGTTGGGCATGCTGGCCACCATAATATTTTGTTGTATGTTAGGACAAATGATGTCCGAGCTTATCTGCGTCGGGGTAAGACCCGCCGCTTCCACGATCGCCTTACCGATCATGGTCGGTCCTGTCTTGGCCATATTCAGCCCTCCGCGGGGTCGTATGATAATTTTGGCATGTTCCTTGGGCATGGGAGGCATCCGCGACGCCCTGATCATCTTGCTCTTGAGTTTATCTCCATTGTCCTGTGTTCTGAATAAGGCGCCGGCGTTAGGCCTATTCTCCCATATGCCGCAGCCAGGGCGGTTGGCCGAGTCCACCTTGGCAGACATACGCTTCGAAACTGCCGACTGCCATCCAAATTCTGGCGAAAATTCTTTAGGAGGAAGGTCCTCCCCTTCAACCGTCATCTGCATAGTCACTGACATCTCGGAATCGTTGCTCTAGCAACACTTGGTGGCGCCGATCGGCGCTACGCCGGGCTAGGCTTGTCGTTAGGGCCAGCAAGGCGGCAGCATGGTCCGAGCACAAACACGTTCATAAAATGGAAAAAAGACCACCCACCGGAGAAAGTCCGATATCGATGTGATCCTCTTCCGCTTAGACGTGCGTTGGTACCAACATTTTGGAGATTAGAAGCGACAATCTTGCCGAAATCATTCAAGAGCGCAGGAGCCGAGAAGGAACCCTGGCGCTTGCGTTCTTCTTCTTCTTCTTCCTCCTCCTTCTTCTTTCTCTCGGATGAGCCATGCGAAAAGCCGATTAAGTTATTCACGTTAGGGAGATATGTGTGTTTTGTGCCTATAAGTCGCACAACTACACATAAATGAAAACAGCCATGTAACGATTTGTGAAAGTTTTAATATACAGACACAGTCAAGAAATACTTTCCTGACTAAAGGTCAGTTGAAAAGATAAGACATAACATATATAAAACACACACAATATATAACAATTTCTGTACACAACTTATGACTACAATTATTAGCATAACACAACGTGACTCCATGACGCAATACTTTATTTACTTGTAAAAGCATGCCTTATGCCACTGGTTTCATTTATTTCCAGGCGGCGGAATAAATGATTATAGAGTAATAAATTATCAGGCGCAGAAATACACAGTCATATTAAGAAATAAATAAATAAGACACAACGATATCTCAACAGTGGGAAAGGGCACGAGATGAAGTAGTAAGAGCATGGATTGCGTTCTTGAGCAGCTAATGCAGCATATGACAAATAAATATTAATAAGGAAAAAGCACAACATAGACTGGGAAGCTTTATAAATAGCACAACGAAGCGTCTTTGCGTACCCAAAAGGCCTCACCCTACTTGCCCTGTCATGCACCCCATTTTCGTTCCTGGAAATAACTTTTTGCATTGTTTTCTTAGCCAAATGGTTAGCTTTAACTTGTGAGTTGGCAACTTTATCTTTCCTATTAAAGGCATCATTTCGTTGTCTGATGGGGTGGTTTCACCTTGAGGGAAAATGTGTTCATTCGGGCACTTGTTCTAGCAATGAAGTCGTCGGCAATTTTATTTAAATTGATTTTGCGGGAGAGTTCTTTGTGAGTGTGCAAAATGGCCTGATGGTTCAAACGGGCTTGTACAGTCGTCGACCGCAGGTACGTTTTCAGTCGCCGAAGACAAGAAAAGGACCTCTCGGATGTGCTTGACGAGACCGGTATGGCCAACGCAATTTTTGTTTGCTTGGCCATTTCCGGCAAAAGGTTTCGCAGGTGTTCGCCCTTCTCCCCCGAAAACATCCGCACGACCTCCTCGAATGTGTGCAATGGTGCCGACTTTTGTTGGCTTACGATGTCAATGAGCATGTCTCTGTGCAAAATCAGCCGTCCTCGTTCAAGGTCGTCACCGTAGAACTTTGTTATGTATGCTTCGTCTTGCTTTCCTGTGGCAAACTGCTGAATGTGTGACATAAGCTGCCACATCTCAGGTGGATATCTGTCGCTTAACGAGGATAGTACAGTGTCAAGTACTTCGTAGTACCTCTGGTGGTACATGTCCTCCGCTGATGTGAACACATGAGCTGAGGAACCTTCTTGATAGCGGTGTGGAGTTTTCTTTCGCCCAGCTGGAACACACGGGTCCTCAACTCCTACTTCTCCTGCCTCTGCCAACACCTCCTCCCAAACCAAGGGAAAACTTTGCCTCAGTTCAGCGACGCTTGCAGTGACGGATTTCACCATTTTCTCCGCTTGGTCAAACCTGAGCGTTCTTTTTTGTAAGGCGGTATTCAGTGCTTCCATTTGTGAAAACACTTTTGTCAGAAGCGTCAGCATGAAAAACGATTCAAACTTAAACAGCATCCTTAAATTTCCGCTGGCTTTCGCACCGGCCTCAGTTCGCTCTTCGGATGCTGTTTCAGAGAAAAACGTTATGAGACTGCTATAACTTGAAAGAACTGATCGCAGTGATGAAGCCTTTAGCGTCCACCTTTTCGGGCAGAATTTTCGCAAGTTCACATCCTCTTCTACCTGAATCTCTTGAAAAGAAGCAACGCGCTTTAGAGAGCAGGTCACGAAGTTTATCAGTTCAGTGACGGCGTAAAGAAAATCACGGCACATGTCTACTTTCTGGCCGACATCATGCAAAACCAAATTCAGGATGTGCGCTAGGCAGTGTACATATAGCGCGCGAGGTTCCTGTTCTTGCATGAGAGCTTGTACTCCTGGGTGCTTTCCTCTCATGTTTGCCGCACCATCATAGCACTGCCCGCGGCACTTTTCAATGGGCAGATTAAATCTACAAAGAATGTCTTTCAATATAGCAAAGAGGCTCGTCGCTGTGGTGTCCGTCGTGTTGAAAAACCCACAGAACAGCTCCTCTACTTCCAGGCTTTCTGTGACCACCTGAAAACAAACTGAAAATTGTTCTTCGACGGAAATGCCTGCTGTCTCGTCCATAATGACAGCGTAGTGCTCTGCCGCACGAACTTCGTCAGTGAGTGAACGAAGGATGTCATCTGCCATGAGTTCCACCATCTCGTTTAAAATCTGGTGAGAAATCCATTTGTATTTTGTTCTTAAAAGCCACGATCGCAATGAAGGAATATCATTAGCCTGGAGTTCCAGCAGCTGCCTCAAATTACTCTCTGTGTCTTCGTGGCGACGTATTGCTAAGCCTTGGGTCGACCGGTACAGTAGTGACGACAGTGTTGCTAGGAGAGCCTGTCGGGCGTCGTCCATTTCTTTCGCCTTTCCCTTGGTGCAAGCATATGCCACATTCGCGCTGCCTTTTGCAGCTACGACGGCATTACATGCCTCCTTATGAAAATTACACCTCTCATGGGATTTAAATCTGTCAATTGCCTTTTTACCAGTTTGAGAAACCATTCTTCACAAATGCCAGGTAAGAATCCTTGTCTTGGGAAGTGTTAGGGAGCGGCAGTTTCATCACTGATGCTGTGCAACAGGTCTAGCAAAACGCCTTGTCACTGTGGACATTGTAAGATAACCACTTGTAGGTACTTTTCCAGGTAGGCTGGAAGCGCCGCCCTTGTTTTTCTGTAGATGGTGCATCAGAAACCTCGCCGATGGATCGAATTTTGGAAGGATCGGCTTCTGCACTGCACACAGAGCTTGGTGTGCTAGTGTCATCAGCGCGCGGTGGAGCTTCAGCGACTGAACTGGAAATGCTGGATGAGGGACGGCTCTCCTCGCAGTCTTCACCGGGGGCTTTCCGTTTCCTGATCAGATATTTTTCCATTGCTTTTGAACAGTCTGCAAGGGAAATGAATAACATTCTGAATAGACGCTCGCATAAACATCCAAAGTTTGGTATAATTTTCATATTCAGAGTTGGTCAAGCGCGTAGGAACCCTGCTCAATTTTTAAAAAGACAAAAGAATCTTGACCATTTCTGGAAGCATGAAGAATTATCCCGCGGTAAAAAACCCCAATTTTCACACACACACACACACACACACACACACACACACACACACACACACACACACACACACACACACACACACACACACACACACACACACACACACACACACACACACACACAAAAAAAAAATAGGATTTGCCAAGTCTGAATGACGGCGCCGCCTGTGGCAATGAGCTGTAAAAAGTTTCGGCTACCCATAATATCATTATGTGCGCGCTGCAATAAAGGTATGCGTCTTCTTGAAGTTAGAAATACATTTCTTCAGAATATGGGCCGACCAGCATGCGAATAATTTTATACCCTCACGTGGCAACGAATATGGGACGATCAACCTACATTTGTCTACAAGCTATACGCGAATACACATGGCATACGTACTATCACGATGAAAAGAAATGCGAACAGCGGAGCGCGTGGCCGAAGCATAACAAGCCTGACGGTATAGGGCGCGCCGTCCAGTTATCACCATTGACAGGCGCGCACGTCCGGTTTAATCGTGCTGTGGGATGATGCACCCCCTATACTGCGATATTTTTGTTTGCGCTGTCCAATTTGCGATGTCATCATTACTGCGCCGTCAACTTTTCTATTTTTGAAATAAAAGAGAAGCAGAACACAAACAAAAATATCACAGTATAATCATCGGTCGCGAATAACCAGACACTTGTGATCTCTGCAGCTACATTATTATTACCATCAAACAAAAATAGATAAGACGTTTCATGTAAAAAGAAGATGCAGGTGCTACATTTGTGAAGTACATTCACACGTCATGTTATTTTAATTCTTTGAGCGCACTGCCGCACGACGGTGGCATAAGATAACACGCTCTATCTCCTGTTCCTAGTCCCTCAAAGTGCTACCGGGCCATGATTGCCCCGTTAGATCTCTCACAGGCATGCAGACGGTGCAGTCACAGAGAAAGGAATTCAACAAGAGGGGACACTCCCATAGGGCCCAGCGGCCGAATTGACTGCAGCGTGCCAAGCGGTCGGTGTGGATCACCGACATCACTTCCGGTTTCGGTTTTGGGCGCGCGTATTTTGAACGCAAGCTAGCACGCCGGCTGCGCCCCCCCCCCCCCCCCCCCTCCTTCTTTTTTTGCTCTTCGTGCAGAATCGGTTTATTATTTAGTAAAAATGATTGCGAACGATCTCGTAAAGTCCCATCGAATCTGTGCCACGTGCAATTTCACAAAGCAGACGCAAGACCTTTTGTGCAATGAGGAAATATTTATTTTGCTCTATATAAAAGCTCGTTCCGCGCTTTTTGTGCGTTCATCCAACGTTGTGACACCAGCAGGCAGGTAAGGCAGTAGTTCCTGTATGAAGCTCCACCGGACGGCCCCAGCTGAAAAAAAAGTAAATTACAAGCATGTTACATTTGCAAGCACGTAACAGCATGTTACAAGCATGAGTCATTTTGGTATTTAGACATAGGAATACTGCGTGTAGAGGCGAAACGTGCGAAAGCGGTGAATGGGCCGCATTACAAACAAAAGCAATTCGCTTTTACATACATGGCGTAGAAAATACCCGACTCATCCCAAACATATATGAAAACATCTGATTTCCAAGCGTTCCCCCATTTCCGGGCATTATTTCCTTAACTTTGGCAGCACAAATACACGAGCGACTTCGCGTTTCCAAAACTTGGCCTCGGGCGACGCGACGGTACGCTACATACATAGAGACGGACGCAACAGGCACTCAAGACAAATGCGTGGGTGCAATGCCTTTTTTCAGTCCTTCAGAAGACGTAATTTTCGAATTACAAGTTTCTGGTATGTTCGTCGTTCGCGCGTTCTGCCGGCGCCAGCAGCACACCCCGTGTTATCACTCTTGGCAATCGCCCATCGCGTTTTCAGCAGGCGCGAGTACCTAAAGAAGGTATATGTTGTTGCGGAGCCACAAAAAACGTCACAGACTTGTCCCTCTAAGATTCATTACACGCCAAACTAACTTTATCACCACGCCGGGCTGCTTATCGCTAACTGCGTCACAGCGCGCAGTGCGGCCAGCGTGCCTCAAAAGTACCCCAGAAAGTAACGAAATTACTTTTCAGTAATGTCTGGCGTCAGAGAAAGCGGCACAAACTTCTCCTAGCAAGATGCACTAGACTACACACCACGGCTGAGTTTTCGCTAACTGCGACACGGCGCCCTGTGCGGCCAATGTGGCTCAAAAACCGAAATAAGTTACAATAGTCCCATAGGAAGCGTCGGAAACATGTCTCAGCACGATTCATTAACTCAAATTAACTGCGCCAGGATGGCCGACCTGTTTTTCGCTAACTGCGTCTTAAGTCTCGGTCCCATGCCGTAAGCCTAATTGCGTCGTAGACTGTGAAACAAGATTTCTCACCTTGCCGTAGTCCAATAGTGCAATGGTGTCTTGTCCCAGTGCAGAAGGAACGCAAGAATACGCCGAGAGCCCAATAAACCAGGTTACATTCAAAAAAGAAAAAAAGAAGGAGACAGACGGGTCGCCGCGCGCGAGCGCTCAAACGCGCGCGCAGCCCATTCTCGCTGGCTTCGGGGGAGTGTCTGGCGAATGACGCATGTATCTGGCGCGTCATTGACATGTGGCTAGGTAAGGCAAGGAAAGTAAGTCGCAAAGCTTAAGTTCATTTATACGCAAAACGTTTTAGTTTTCGCGGCAAAGAATTAAAAATATAAATCAATGCCTGTTAACTTAAGTTCACTTTCTTTTTTTTCGATGCTCGCGGCAGCTAACGTTCGGTGTCAAAAGTATAGCGTGACGTATGGTGACGTGATTCCTGTTGCCAGTTTTTGCCGAGTGTCCCCTCTTGTTGAATTTCTTTCTCTATGGTGCAGTTACTTTGTTTACAGGCGCCGTGATACCGCGGTACATGAAACCGCAGTCGGCGCGTTTCTTTTGCCGAGAGCCGCGAAAACGAATTGTTTCGATGAGCGATGCGCCAAGCGAATATGCAGCTTGCTTTTTCTTACGCCTGAGTGTCTACCCACTTTCGTTGCTGGCGCTCGCATGCGCGTTTTAAATTTCGTCATGGCAATGTGTGCTGACTTCACTGCGAAGGAGCTCGGGCTCATAATTTGACACAGGAATGACTTTTCGGGCGCGGGAGTGGCATGAGGACGCTGAACAAAGTGTCACACGGTAAAGAACTACCACAAAGGTGCAGATCACGGCTGTTGTGAAAATAGAAATAAGTTGTGTGGCTGTTAGCATGTTTGTGAATACGTTGTGCAGCATGACCATACATTTTGGAATACATTATTCAAACTACATACAAAGCCATTTTGTCAATCTATTGCCACTTAAGCAAACTGTTGCTATTTTTAACGGCTATTCTCTCAATTTCTTAAACTGGAATAATAGATCTGCCACTGGGAACCAATTTTGCGAGAACGAATAATCCTCAAAGGCCGATTCTCTACGCGATCAAGCATTCCGCGCCTACACGATCCTTACATAAACACAGTAGTTGTCTTACACAGTAATTGCCTTACACAATCAAAACCACGCACGTTCACTTTTCACTTGTTCCTGAAGGTTCCCTCACTGCCTCCTCGGCTCGTATTAGCGCCTGATAAGTTTTTCCAACTGAATACCTCGTACATGCCTTATTGTAGGAGCACTCTCTCTGTAAGACTGCCGTCCTGGTACAGAACGGCTCAGAACTATGCGATAGCTCCCACTTTTTCCTTTTATTAAAACTTACCGCCACGGAATGTTCATAAAGACGCACCCCTCCATTAGAACGAGGTCGAACAATTTTCCGAATCAGTCAGCGCCGACCACTTTTGGTCACTCTGTGTGGCTTAAGCGCGGGCACTTGCGCTCCTGCTGACGTGGTAGCCGACATTGACGCCGCCAGATGCGCAAGGCTGCCATAAAGAACCATGTACGATAGTTAACACAAGTCAAAGTATCATGACGATGCACTTCACATTGCTTTCGTGCTGACGACGCTTACTGCGACAGTGAACCTCTACTAAAGACGTCGAGTATTCGAAGGGGTTTGCGTTAATAATGGAAGACTTCACTCACCTGTTCGGACCGATCAGGTCGCAGACGTCAGTTGTCAACTTGTCTGCATGGGCAGGCACTCGCTTAATTTCACAAGTGAGACGAGTGAGGCGCATCCAAAGGGCCTGGACACGATGGTACTACCTCGTTGAAAAACGAGCGAGCTTTTTAAAGTCCTCTACATTTCCAAAGTTGTGCGCATGAAAACCACAACGGACACAATGGCGCTTCGCTTGGTTCTCCTATCTCGGATTCTCCACCTGCTCAAACGCGAAGGTGCCTCCTGCTAATGCTCACAAGACATCACTATAGACGGCGCAGTGGCAGCGCGCTAAGCTTAGGGTTCTTGCAAGGCTCAGAGGAGAAGGCAGCGGCGCATGCGCAGAGTACAAGTCTTGAACGCGCGGTCACTTTATCGATAAAGCGTGCGCTTTGAAAAAGGGGAAGGGGGGGGGGGGGACAAGCGCGTCGCGTATCTGCTAGTTTGTAGTGACTGCGGCTGTGCGTGCGCCTGGGGAGTACTACATACGCGGGTCGCGCGCTTTATTTTGGCGATAATCTGCGCGCGGTATCTTGAAAGCAATCCGCAGACGGCTAATACCTTTGTACGCGCTGTGTTTTTGCCGCTCAGTTTCCGTTGAAGCGATCGACAGTCCGAAGTTCACTGCTTGCTGCTGCATGGTGCCGCACTTTCATACGCCAGCGTTTTGACGGTTAGTGTCAGAGGTGATCGAGTGTGCTGTGTTCATGTGTGCTTGGGCGCGCTGACAAGATGCTTGATAATTCAGTTATTAAGCAAATGTTCGCAAGTTTATACGGCCGATAAAACTACTATCCTTACTTCATTCATATAGCTGTCTACTAATTTTCCATTGCAATCGATGCTTCGCCGTTCGGGCGACACTGCGCCTCTTTCTTTTTTTCTTATTTTTACGTTTAGTGCGAGTATAAGCGCTGCTGCGCATGGCGGCTATTGATTCTGATTGCGAGTGAATCCGGCTTAGCCTCACTTCGGTTACTGAGTAAATTATTTTTATTTATGACCGCTGCAGGCATGTGGGCATGTTTCCATCCCTAATAAATGTTGTAAATAGAACAGTTTTTGGTTTTTTTTTTCGTGAGTCGTTAGCATTGCTTACTGGAAACAGTAGCAATACTCAGACGCACAACATTCATGTGCATTTCACACGCCGCTGATAAAAGACTCTGCTGAAGGGGTCCCTGAAGACTGCAGGTTTTTCTTTTTCAGGGTCAAAAAGAGCATGCAAAGCAATTTGAAGAGAGGTGAACATTCTTCTTCTTTTGGGGGTTTTACGTGCGAAAACCAGTTCTGATTATGAGACACGCCGTAGTGGAGGGCTCCGGATTAATTTTGATCACCTGGGGTTGTTTAACGTGCAGTAAAACGCAAGCACACGGGCGTTTTTGCATTTTGCCTCCATCGAAATACGGCCGCCGCGGCCGGGATTCGATCCCGCGATCTCGTGTTCAGCAGCGCAACGCCTTAGCTGACTGAGCCACCGCGGCGGGTGAGAAGTGATCATCATCATCATCATCAGCCTATATTTTATGTCCACTGCAGGACGAAGGCCTCTCCCTGCGATCTCCAATTGTCCCTGTATTCCAAGCGTATTCCAACTTGCAGGCGCAAGTAGGAATACGCTAGCGCAAGGCAGGGGTAATTGGAGGTGAACATAGAGCAACGCATTCATTTTCCAGGCATAACCTATCCTTACAATTAGAAATAATTGTTACTTGGCTAAATCCTTCTCTTTAAAAAATGTAACAAACTTATTCCTGTGTATATATTTAAATATATTGTATGTGTGTGTATAGTGTTCACAGTCGAAATTAAAAAAAAAGAACGTTGAAGTGAGAAAAAAATGCTTATGAGGTAGCCGCCGCTGGCGCTTCTAATGCGCTTGTCGTCCTATGGTCAGGATTTGCAGAAATAAAGCGAAAGTGTGAATGTAAAGCCGTGCACGTCCGCGCTGATGCAGTAAGCTTTCAGGCACAATAAAATGTTTAGTGAAACGTTGAGGCAACTCTAAGGAAACCGCAAATGATGTGGGCAACAGAACTCTGGTGATGACACTTTGGCGAGAAAGGGGGGGGGGGCAGGCTTCGGATATCCGGGGGGGGGGGGGGGCTCGAGCCCCAGGTCCCCCCCAGGCCCCCCCCCCCCCCCCCCCCGTAGTCGGCGCCTATGTGAGGCAGGCGACGGCCCACGGCTGCATTACCGTGGCCAGAGCACTCGAACGGGTGTCAGGCGGGTGGCTTCCACCGCCACAACTCCACGGGCCACCTCGAGCAAGAGGCGGCCTCCAAGCAAAGGCCTCAGTTAGGCCTCGAGCAAAGGCCTCGGTTAGGCCTCGAGCAAAGGCCTCGGTTAGGCCTCGCCCCGGACACAGCCTGAAGCTGCTCCAACAGGCGGGAACGAGCAGGCAGCAGCCAGGCCTGCTCCAAACGGCGTCACACCAGGCGCCACTCCGCGTCTGCACCGACAGGCAGGCGCGTTGTCCTCAGGGCCGCCTCAGGTATCGCGCCAGGAGCGCCCGGAACAGCGCACTGGGCCTGCGTCTTCCAAGTCACGAGCCCCCTCTGCCCGTTCGGCACCCGCCTCCCTACTTCTTTCTTTTCTCTTGCTTTTTTTACACGCTGCCAAGCGCGCAAGCTGCCCCTGGCTCGCCTTCTTCTGCTTCTTCTTTCTTCATGCACAAGTCTCGAGAGTTCTCACAAACAGTCCACGCACATAAACAACACTACTAATGTCCCTGCACTATAATTATCCCCCCACTTGAGATAGTTGTTTGGGAAACAACTTGTCCACAGTGCACACAATGAAACAACATACACAAACATGATTTGCATGCTGCTGTACACATTTGTCCAAGAGTATGTCATGTACGGCCAAGATAGTCATCACCTATGTTGTCTGCCCCTTTGATATACTCCACCGTAAAATTGTATTCAGTGAGGAGCAAACTCCACCGGAGTACGCGGTTGTTCATCTGTTTCGCAAAGTTTATGTAAGCAAGTGGCTGGTGGTCGGTCTGCAGCACAAAGCGTTTACCCAAGAGATAAACGTGAAACTTTTGAATGGCCCATACAAGAGCCAGTGCTTCTCGCTCAACAGTTGAGTACCGGACTTCGCGTGGTAAAAGTTTACGGATGGCATAGGCTACAGGGTGAAGCACAACGTCATGTCGTTGCATCAGGGCGGCTCCGATGCTTGATGAAGAGGCGTCTGTTCGTAAAATAAAGGGTTCGTGTAAGTTCGGGGATCGTAGGACAGGACTAGAGGATAGACGATGTCGTAGCGTCTCAAAAGCTTCTTCCCAGGTGACCTTGTTTAGAGCCCTCTTCCTCGTAAGTTCCGTCAAAGGTGCTGACACTTCGGCGTAATTTGGTACAATGTCTCTGTACTAACCAGTTAAGCCCAGAAACGATCGGACTTCCTTCTTTGTTTGAGGTCTCTTCGTAGCCTGAATCTTGTCTAATGTCTCTATCTGTGGGCGAAGGAGGTTGTGGCCGACGATGTGTCCTAGGAACTTAACTGAACTGAAGGCAACTTCACTTTTTGACGGTTTTATCGTCAACTGCGCTGCTCTCACTTGTTCAAGAAATTTCGTGAGCGTTACAATGTACTCGTCCCAAGTTTGTGTGGCGACTAAAACGTCATCAAAATAATGGTATATGTTAGGTATCCCCTCAACTACAAGTCTCATAAGACGCGTAAAGATTGCAGGGGCGATCTTGGTGCCGAAAGGCATGAATTTGAATTGAAAAAGTCCCGAGGATGACTGAAACGCAGTAAAAGCCTTTGACTCCTCATTCATTGGGACCTGCCAATAGCCCTTCGTGAAGTCAAACTTGGAAAAGTAACGGCTTTGTCCCAATTTGGCAAACATCATATCCACTCGTGGTATGGGCTCATTGTCCATCATCAAAACCCGATTGAGCTGTCGAAAGTCAATGCAAAGCCGTATAGTTCCGTCCTTCTTCTTCACCACTACAATAGGTGCTTGATACGGGGAGTCAGAGGGCTCAATTATGTCTTGCTTCAGCATGTCTTGAACTTCCTGCTCGACAGCGTCTTGAATGGCAAAGGGTATGGGATATAGCCGTACATTCACTGGTGTTTCTGTTGTGAGGCGTAGCTTGCATTCAATAACGTTCGTCTTGCCTGGCATATCGGAGAACACGTCTTGATACTTTTCCAAAAGATTATTAATCTGTTCCATCTGTTGGCAACTCAAATCCCTCGCTACGGGGACATTTTTATGGGTCTCTCTCTTGTGTCGAGCCACAGATGGAATTTCATGTTCTTCTACAATATCCGACTCGACGGTAATTGCGGCGCA